>NC_060125.1:474762386-474812386 GCF_021461395.2 Schistocerca americana
CTCGAAACCTGGCGAGCAAGCTACACCGCGATGCAGAGCGCCTCTCTTGCAGAGTCTGCCACTTGAGTTTATTAAACATCTCCGTAACGCTATCACGGTTACCAAATAACCCTGTGACGAACCGCGCCGCTCTTCTTTGGATCTTCTCTATCTCCTCCGTCAAACCGATCTGGTACGGATCCCACACTGATGAGCAATACTCAAGTATAAGTCGAACGAGTGTTTTGTAAGCCACCTCCTTTGTTGATGGACTACATTTTCTAAGCACTCTCCCAATGAATCTCAACCTGGTACCCGCCTTACCAACAATTAATTTTATATGATCATTCCACTTCAAATCGTTCCGCACGCATACTCCCAGATATTTTACAGAAGTAACTGCTACCAGTGTTTGTTCCGCTATCATATAATCATACAATAAAGGATCCTTCTTTCTATGTATTCGCAATACATTACATTTGTCTATGTTAAGGGACAGTTGCCACTCCCTGCACCAAGTGCCTATCCGCTGCAGATCTTCCTGCATTTCGCTACAATTTTCTAATGCTGCAACTTCTCTGTATACTACAGAAGTAGACAGAGAAATAGATAAATAGAAGAACATCGCATTGATAAAACAGGCTATCCACGAGTGGAAACCATATCAAAATTCGTACAGTAGTTGCTGACATTAGCCTTGACATACAGACACAAACGTGGTGGCAGACTTAAATTTTTGTACGTGCAGAATTAGATAAAAGATACAGAAGTAGACAGAGTAGTAGATAAATAGAACATCGCATTGATAAAACAGGTATTTTTTAAATATGAATGCAGTATGTTTACAAACAAGCAATTAATAGATAAAAATTTGTTGAAATTCCTACAGACCAGTCAATTCTATGGTCGAAGCTAAAAAACACACACACACACACACACACACACACACACACACACACACACACACACACACACACACACCCCACACGTTCTTCGTTTACAACTTTGCTCGCGAGCCTGCAACAATTTCAAAATTTCAACCAAATTTAATGAGTAAGACTTACTTGAGGGGGGGGAAAAATGCTGTTGAGGTAAGACACCCTTGGAACGCTCAGGGATGGGTTTGGGGGGTGGAGAGGGTACCATGTAAATGTCGAATCCTTAGTTTTCGGTGTTGTTTGGTGGCGGTTCCTGTCACATTTCACACCTACCTAGGGATTGGGTGAAATGTATGCATAACTCGGAAACCCATGCAAAATTTTAACTACAGCTGTTGCACACGGCAACCTCTACTAGGAAAAAAAATGCTACATTATGAGTGGGACGCCTGTACTTCCACTGGGAGTGGGCTAGGGATGGGAGTGAAGTGACATGTATAAATCATAAATACGAGAGCAATCAGTTGACATAGAAATTCGTAAGTATTTAACAAGACCTGTTTGAAATTATAGTTGTGAAGCGAAGGGTCTGTAGAAACAGAGCAGAAAAATTAGAAGCAATGGTGAAGCAGATGCGAGAGAAATTCGTGAAACACCCTGGGCTGAAAGAAGGAAGGAATACAGAGTTTAATGTCCCGTCGACACGAGGTCATTAGAGAGAGAGCACAAAATCGGATTGTGTCAAGGATAGGGAAGAAAATCGGCCGTGCCCTTTCAAAGGAACCTAGAGCAATTTAGGAAAATCAAGGGAAACCTAAATTTGGATGACACGACGCGGGATTGAACAGTCGTCCTCCCGAATGCTAGTCCAGTGTGCTAACCACTGCGCCGCCTCGCTCAGTCTGGCCTGAAAGAAAACCCACTGAGCTAGTAATACAACAGATTAACAAAAAAGTTTGTTATTTTGGATCAAACAGAATTACAGAAATTGACATCTAATTGGATATAAAAGAAACTCCTCCTAATCTAAATCTTCGAAGTCAAAACCGCGCGTGTGTGTGTGTGTGTGTGTGTGTGTGTGTGTGTGTGTGTGTGTGTGGGGGGGGGGGGGGGGGGGGGGGGGGGGAGAATCAATGTTCCAGGAACATCCTCGCTGCAAAATGTGATCACTGAAATCAAGTGCAGATCGCTACTGTTTGGTGGAACCTGGAAAATTTTGATACGAACAAGATATTGCTTTTGTAAATGTTGGTTGACGATATGACGAGTTCTTTAGCTTATCAAAATGGGAGCGTGTCAAGCATTCCGCAACAATTCCGAGTAATAGCAGCAAAAATGTTTTGAAACAAAATGATCATTTTTACTGCTGCTACCAGCGGATCTTTCGTAGCGCTTGAAGTTAAACTAATAGAAACAGCTCTCGGTCCATCCACTACCTTTAGACGAAAGTAGTGCCTTCTGCCCATTGCAATAATTGGGCATCAGACTTCCCTTTGTGACCTGCGGGGAGTAAGGAGTTCAGAGCAGCAGTTGATGGCTGCTAACCTCCAGAGTTAACGTATCTCGCACGTACACAGAGTTTGAGGAACAAGAAGAAATTCGACTAACTTACTGACAAATGAAAACTGTATGCCGGAGTTTGGCTAATACGTATGTCAGATGATGGATTAGAACACGCCTTGCGATTTTGCTCGAATCTTCAAGTAACCGGCACCTCTCCCCTATGCTTCCAACTCCCACTCTAGTTTCTGTCAGTGTACTAGGTAATATTATGTGCCTTTTTTCCTATTTTTGGTATGGCTAACTGGGGTCCACATGCCAGTGTCTTTTCTTTCTCGTTTATTGTTTCCTTTTCCACCAATATTCCTTAATTTTCAATGTTTTCCTCAGACCATCCACCGAATAGCCACGCGCGTTTGCAAATCGTCCCGGGATTCGAGCAGGCACGCCGGCGCCGTATCGAATCTGCCTGGCGAATCAACAACAACGGGTCGTATGCTGGCCAGCTTGGACATGGCTTTTAGGCGGTTTCTCACATCCGGCTAGGTGAATACTGGGCTGGTACCCAAGTCCAACCTCAGTGACAAGATTCACAAACTTTTCTCACACTTTCCCATGGGTAAGACAGGACGCGGACAGAGGGGGAACAAATTCAGTCCGGGGGAGGAAGGTTGGGTGATAGGAAGGGCATCCGGTCACCCTCTACCACTAACGTTCCAAAATCCAGATTAACGTGCCGACCCCGCGAAGGTACGTAATAAAGCCCAGGAAAAAGTAGTTTTCCCCAGACCGCTCCACACCAACTCTCTTCTCACTTCTACTTGTAATCCTTCTAGTTTTATCCTGTCCTTATTGTTTGTTACTTTTTTAAGGGTTTTATATATTCCACAATATTTTTAATTTCCATGTTCCTGTGTGTTTCTTCTTGGATATAAAATTTCTCTTATTGTACTCTCTAATATTTCTAGTTTGTGTAATTTATAAAACATTTGCCTGCATAAAAATATTTTGGTTTCACTGCCGATGCCGTGCTGTAACGCATTATTTGTTCATTCTTCTCGATATGCACTTTTTATAATAAAATTCTTAGCTACCTCATATGCTCTTCGTTTGAAGATAAAGCAAAGTCTGTCGAAACCGGCTGTTCGAAATTAAAATATTTCGCTTTGGAAAGTTTTGTACCAAGTAAAACAGATCGCTCAGTCCCATTTCTCAAGATGAGAAAATTGTCTTTCCATTTCGTATATCCGTTCATCTATGCCAGATGTTCTGATGCATTTTAATTATCTCTCTCTGATACTGGGATTAACTTCTGTGTTGACCAAAATGTATTGCTAAATTTTTTGGTGCATTTTTTATGTTTAGATGAAATATACTCTTCTCTGCAGAGATTTTTAAAGCTGCTCTATTGGCTACCTCTTCCAGTAGATAAACTTGTATTTTTGCTTGAGGACATACACCAAAATCTTCTTCAAATGCGCGACAGGCAACTTCAGTATACTGTTTTGTTCTTCATGTTGTAGTAGTGATATTTGGTTTTCTTCTAATTTGTCTTTCAATGTTTTTACAATTTTTTCTTGAATACATTGGAGGAGTACTAAATATGAACCCTCACCTTGTCTTACACAGCCCGTATTTATATTAAAGGTCTTAGAGATTTCGTCGGTGATCTTTCAATTTTCGAGAAAATTGAGGTTACGGTAATTTTATTCCGAGCGTTAAATTTTGTTCATAAGTCTCTTTTTCGAGAAAAATATCACCTACCGTATAATATAGCTACTTGGTTGTTCTTTGAAGACGTGATGCGCCGTGACATTTCTGCTTCTTCTTCCTGTCTGTCGGCGGCATACAAGACCGGTAAATATTGTGGGAGACCTTAGGTGGAGTTGCTTTTCGAGTTCTTTTCACTGTGTGTGTAATCATGGCGGTATCGCTCTCCTCAGTGGTGTCTCGACTGCTCCGCGAATGCGCTGAAAACGGCAGCGGCCCGCCCCCACCGCTATTGAAGTGCTCAGGCACGGTGCGTTTTAATTTTTAAATACTCCGCCCTCCACAGCAGGAGCTGGGGAAAAGCGTCCAGTGATTTATGCCGCTGCAAAAGGAGGCTAGATAATTCCCGCTCCGAGTCCTCTTCGCCCGAAATGCACTCCTGTGGGTTTAAATTAAAACCTGCCGGTTCAGCGTTTCGGTTCTTGTTTCGCCTGACGGGAACGCGGAGGGAATTGAACTGAGTAGCAGGAAACGGGAGAACGCTTGTGAGCAAGAATGTGAACGTAACGGACAAATCCTTTTCACGTCTTCTTCAAATAGAGTTAAACCGATGAAAAGTTTCAAGCGTATTGTCGGAAGAGGAACAGAGGTTGCACAAAAATATGGAAACACTGCGAGCAATGCATGCTTGAACGTTAATGCAGATGCTAACCATGCCTGCTGGTTTTTTTTTTTCCACGAACGGGACCCGTGTAATGTCGTCTATACATTGCAAGTGTAGTGTATTGTATTGTATGTTAACCCGCCGCAGCCGCAGTGGTCCACAACCCCACGACGACTATCGCAGTCCGCTTCACTCCTCCGTCGCCCCACACCGAACCACTCTTTCAGGGTTATTGTGCGGTTCGGCTCCCGGAGGACGCCCCTCCCCCCCTCCAACCAACCACACACACACACACACACACACACACACACAGGGGGAACGTCTCACACCAGACGAGTGTAACCCCTATGTTTGCGTGGTAGAGTAATGGTGGTGCACACTGCAAGTGTAACTCGTGATCAGAACAGTGTTCTCTGTAATTGTGAGAGTATCATGTCAGAGCAAAGTGCCTCCGATCGTGGGAAAATTGATGATAATGATAACCAAGGGTTGGCGTTTCAAGAGGCACCGTATCTAAATTCATACCATATTCCAGGAAAACGGAAACACATTGTCCACTAAGTCACAACGCGGGCGGAAGTGTGGCTTGAGTGATCGTGACAGAAGGTCATTGAAGTGGACTGCAACTACAAAATAAGACGCCTACAGCTGCAAAAGTCAGTATCAGCACCAAAACAGGGGCTCCATGAGGAGGGAATAAAAGGGCGAGCTGGAATTGAAAAACTAATCACCAGTGATGCAAATATCCACAACGGGGCAACGTGGGGCCGGAGCCGTGAAACTTGGACTGTGGAGTAATGGAAGATTATTATCTGGTCGGTTGAGTCTTGTTTTAGACTGTTTCCCTCTGCTGGCCGAGTTTATGTTCCAAGAGTGGTACATGGTAGTGGGTTCGGTGATTAATTAGGCAGTCATAGCGTGGTATTCCATGGACCCCCGTTGGTACTCCGCAAGAGTGCCTTATTACCAAAGATTACTTGACCCATTTGACTAATTATGTTCATCTCATGGTACGGTGTTCATTCCCCAATGGCCAATGGCGATGCTGTGTTCCAAGACGATGGGACTGTATTTTCACAGCTGGCACGATTCAGGCCTGGTTTTGTGGGCACGAGGAATTGTAGCATCTCCCCTGCCCACCATAATCAAGACCTCAATATTGGTGGTCCTTCATGCTATCCTCTGAGAGAATGGTGCGTGAGCACTGATCACCTTCATCGTCGTTTGCTGAACTTGCCATTATTTTGCATGAAAATACGCTACTGGCCATTAAAATTGCTACACCACGAAGACGACGTGCTACAGACGCGAAATTTAACCGACAGGAAGAAGATGCTATGATACGCAAATGATTAGCTTTTCAGAGCATTCACACAAGGTTGGCGCCGGTGGCGACACCTACAACGTGCTGACTTGGGGAACGTTTCCAACCGATTTCTCATACACAAACAGCAGTTGACCGTTGTTGCCTGGTGAAACGTTGTTGTGATGCCTCGTGTAAGGAGGAGAAATGCGTACCTAGTTCAGGCTGAGCTCCAAAGAGAGCGCAGTCGTCAACAACCATTTGCATGTGTCCGCCTTACGTCATACGTAAAGTTACCAAGTGGATATTCCTGCATCAGATGTGAAAATAAGGAGACACAAAGGTATACTAGTTAGTTGGATATTACCTACTGTAGGCTTAGTACCTCCACACTGGGCAGTTTACCGTTGCCGACAACAAGAGCCAAACTGAACATCATGCGACTGATGATAGTCATCATTCACCGGATCCAAGAACAGACGAGCGTATCGCATGTACTTACAGCGAATTCTCTAAGCTGGTCTGCAGCTCCTTGTCTGTTGCAAAATGTTATCTTCATAGACAGCGGTGAATGTGACCAAAATTGAACCTCAGAGGAAGCCGAGTCACAGCTGACCAATCGGAAACGCTACAGGAGCGTCTTCAGGCTCATACTTGGCGACAGACACTATTTTCTAGGCATATTCACGTGCTCACTGTGTTCTCGGAACTGAAAAGAGTGACGTGACGCAAATTGAAAGGCATACTAGAGGTTAGCACACTGGACTCGCATTCGGGAGGACGACGGTTCAATCCCGTCTCCGGCCATCCTGATTTAGGTTTTCCGTGATTTCCCTAAATCATTTCAGGCGAATGCCGAGATGGTTCCTTTCAAAGGGCACGGCCGATTTCCTTCCCAATCCTTCCCTAACCCGAGCTTGCGCTCCGTCTCTAATGACGTCGTTGTCGACGGGACGTTAAACGCTAACCACCACCACCGCATACTAGAGACACTGCCCAAAACATGTGTGCAAAGCTTCACCGGATTTTGGCTGTGGTTTCCATTCCACGACCGATCGAATCTTAATACATAAATAGCCCTCGTGTGTAGGGAAGAACTGAGAGAGCGTAAGTTTATGCCAAATGAAGTTTCAGTAAAACTCTTCTGAAGACCGATGCCTTGTCAATTGTCACTTCAGATTTCCCTGTACATCGTAGTCCAACCGAGATGAAGCCCTTAATCTATTGACGTCGATGTGGATGTGGGAAGCTTAAAGTCTACGCTTTCTATAACCCTCCCCCCCCCCCCCCCCCCCCCAGACCAAAGGCCGAAGTGGCGTAAAAGCAGCTAGAGTGTTGGGTGACATACGTCTCATCTTCCCAGACTGTTGTTGACACCAGAGGACGCAAAAACAGGCCGCCAGTCGAGGCGTGCAGCCGGCAGCTGCACGAGAACAAAGACGACGAGACTGTTGTATACAGGCCGTGGCTTGCTTTCTGTTATTGTCTGACCGGAAGGTTTGGGCGTGGGAGTGGAAGCAGAGGCAAACGGAAAGGAGACAGTTCAGCATGTATAGGGCTGGTGCCTAAGTTCGTAACGCTTTCCCGTAAGTTTAATGATCACAGTAGTTACAATTACGAGACTTTCGTCATCAGTGATGCACTCCTTCACTATTTACAACAGTTTGCCAACGCTGGGGTAACTTTTCGATTCCGCTACTGTAGAAATCACGTGGTTTTAAGGCGAAGAGCGCATTTTTATCCCGAAAGGAAGTTTCTTGACAGTCAGTTGAGAGCGACAAGGATAAAAATCTCGAGTACGCTGACGTGGATCATTGTGGATTAATGCGTTTAAACGATCTTCATCAAAACCTGAAGGGTTTCCTACTAGGAGAGTCACTAACGTCAAAACGATCCCCCTTAAATCGAGAAAACCATTTTCATGCTGTGCTTCGTCCAGTGGCATTATCCCCACGCAAGGCACAAATGTTTCTGGCTGTACCCGCAGCTACTGAACTCAAACAGAAGAACGTGTCGGAAATTTTCCGATTTCTCCATTTGGCACTCAGTTTTCCAGCGTCCACAGCTCCACTCAGTATCTCCAAATGACAAAATGACAACATGTAAACTCAAATAGCACCAGTGAATTACAAATAACAAATGGCAGTCGATAAATGAACTATAGCAACTGGAATACCAACATGGAAAAATAAAACGCTGCGAAGTTTCGCACCCACGTAATATTACTTGTAAGATACAGCTTTACCATTGGACAGCATGACATGCTAGTCTTATTGATATATTTATTTATTTTATTTAGCGTATAGCTAGTATCACATCACACAAGAAAACTTTATTCTTTAACAATACATTTACTCTTATTTAACACACAGAAAAAAATCATTTTTGTAAGTTCACTAAATTTACAGACTTAAGACAGCACGGGAGGTCACAGACGTATATCCAACTGCATAACATTCAAAAAGATGGATTCAGTTTAATTAATTTGCATTTCACGACGTATAAATTGGACATATACCAAAGGAAAGTGGAAGGTGCAAAGTTTTCTTCGTTAACCACTAGTTGCGTAAACGGCCGCTAGGGTACTCGCGCCAATACGCAGTTGTAAGATGCCTACGGTGTGTGTGTGTGTGTGTGTGTGTGTGTGTGTGGCTTAGGAGTCTACGATGCAGCAAAAAGATTTTCTACATTCTAGAGGTTGCAAGAAGTGAGCCGTCAGTTAGAGTGCAGCGAGCATTTCGTCTCCGATTCGACATTGAACCACAAACTAGAAAAAGCATAAGGTGTTGGTTTAAGTAATTTCAACAAACTGGATGTCACTGAAAATGAAAAAGCCCAGGCTGACTGCGCGTGTGTCAGAGGATGACGTCAGACGATTACAAGAGTTTCGCTTATAGACCACGCAAGTCAACCAATAGAGCTGGAATGGAACTAGGAATACCTCAAGCTACATTTTAGCTTGGTAGAAAAGATAAAAAGACACGTGGCATCTGCAAAATCCCCGTACAACATTGCAACATGAGAGAGACTCAGTGAATGTACTAGACGTGTTCCATGCCTCAACACGGACAAAAGTTTATAGAACATTCTTTTTGTGGTTGGGTAATGACTTTTTCCTCAATTTACCGAAGACTCATAAGACTTCATTTTTCAACAGGAAAATGGCGTCGTCAAATCAGCGAATTTTTAAATTAATTAGTTCCTGGGCAATGGATAGGTTGCATTGGAAATAGAGATGGCTCGACACTTCTAATCACCGAGACCTTCTGGTCTTACGCCCTGTGGCTCTTTCTTGTGGGCTATTTACGTCCTGCCTCTATCAACAACTCTGGCGGAACCGCAAGACTGCTGTGGTGAACTTCGTAACACAAGAGATGCTTCTTCGCGTTTGGTTCGAGTTTGGCTAACGTTTAGATGTTTGCCGTGCAGCAAAGGGGCCACACATTGAACATTTGTAACCTGTGTTAAATTTTTTTTTAAATTTCTTCTTTTATTGGTATGTAGACTGATCATTTACAATTGATACTTCATGAATTACAAATCATTTAAATGATGTGCCTGTTGCCGTCTGGAACTCCTCCGGAACGCCATGAAATGATTGTTTTGTAAACGCATGTATGATTACGCTGAACAGTTCCTCAGTCTGCACCACACTCACAGCTGGACGATGTTGTTAATCCTCATTTGTACATTGTTTACACGTCTTCCACTATTTGCATTTATTCTGTTGAGCGCAGACCGGATCTTACGGTGCTCTTCAAAACCTGGTGGCCTGTACAAGTTCAGAGAATCTTAAGCTGCTCTGCGGTACTGCCATAATTCTGCCTATCGGACTGTAATTCTTACTCCGTTGTCCATACAAAAATTTGCACCTACTAGAGATGGATGACGGGATCATATTCTGTGATTGTTGATAGCAGTAAAGTCCACATGTATAGGGGGATAAGGACCAGCAGATATTTGTATACCCCTGCTTGAGAGGAGATTGTTGCCTCAAAACTGGGGTAGCTATATGGCTGAGGATAGGCAACCAGAAAGTTGGAGAGTTTCTGGTTGCTCCTGTGATGATGAGCATAGTCTGGTTGACTGCGTGTCGACGGGTCTGGTGAATGGGATTGTTGATAGAGACTGCAGCGTAATATTCTGCCACAGGGTACATTAGTCCAAGAGCAGAAGTTCTTAGCGTTGCACCTGATGAAACCCATCTGATCTCCCAGCATATTTTGCAACCACACACAAAGTTGTTGACATAGGAATCACGCCACCCGATGGGAAGGAGGGGTGACTGGGCGGGGGTGGGGGTGGGGGGCGAACGGGCAGGGTACATTCAATAGTGAAAACATTATTAACAGTGTGTGAATATAAACTAAGACACAGTATGCCTGCAAATTAGAACAACAAAAGCAACTTACTATTAATATTTCTTGGTGAGCACTTAAGTCTTTATATTGCCCTTACGTGGAAATGTAACACGGACAAGAAGCAATTTAAACAAGAAAGGAATAGAAATTTTTGAAATATGTTTCTACAGAAAAATGGTGAAGATTTTATGGGTAGACCAGAAACCTAATAACGAGGAAATAAATCTAATCGGAGAAAAATGCTTTATGGTTCTAGTAAACGAAAGGTGGCGTTGGGTTGAAAGGTTCCCATGGCTTTAAGAAATAGTAAATTCGGTAATAGAGGAAAGGATGGAGAATGAAAGTTGCAAGAGGAGGCCGAAGCTGACTACAGTAACCATAGCGGTGGATGTAGATGTCAGTAGTTTTGCAGAGAAGGGAAGATTTATACAGCATTGACTAGCATTTATAGCTGTTTTCTGCTTATATTACGAAAAATATTGTAAACATTCAATAATTTAGTACTTACTCAGCGGTAACGGAATTTGAACTGTGGGATAGTTAAGTTTTCATTACTTTTTAAATTAGTTGTGCATGCGTGATTCATATGAATAAGCTGGAATACCGTCGTATAAGAAAGTGGCGCAGGTCAGACCAATATACAAGAAAGAAAACCCGCTAAGTTGCAGATCCTTGTTATGACGCCGATTTGCGGTAGGATTTTGGAACATAAACCGTGTTGCAGCATTAAGAAATACGTCCAAGAAAACGATCTATTGACACATAACCAGCATGGATTCAGAAAATATCGTTCTTGTGAAACGCACCTGGTTCTTCATTTACACGAAGCTACCAGTGCTACCCACAGGGGATCTCAAGTTGATTCCGCGTTTCTAGATCCCCTGAAGGCTTCTGGTAAGGTTCCTCACAAGCGGCTTCTAATCATATTGCGTACATGTGGGGTATCATCACAGCTGAGCGTCTGGATTGGTGATTTTCTTTCAGAGAATTTGCAGTTTCTAGTCACATAGTGAAACCGAAGTTATGTATTGGGTTCCACAAGAAAGCGTCATAGGCCCCCTCTGGTTCGTAATCTATGAAGGCGAGCAAGAGGACAATGTGAGCAGCATTATTAGAGTGTTTGCAGATGATGCAGTCGTTGACCCTTAAGTAAAGTCATCAGATGATCGAAACAAATGGCAAAATTATTTAGACGGGATGCCTGCATGGTTCGAAAAGTGGCAGTTTGCCCTCATCAGTTAAAAGTATGAGAGCCTTACATGCATACTAAAAAATTCCTTTAAATTTCTGTTACTCGATAAAGCACATAAATTTGAAGATTGTAGATCCTAGTAAATACGTAGAGACTACAATTATGAAGAACAAATTGGAACCATCACGTACAAGGTACGGTCACATTAATGTGACCACCGCGTATTTTTTTTACAGACACCAGGTGGCAGCACTAGCAATGGACGGTATATAAAGCGTGTGGTTTGGGTGGGTGGGGGGGATACGCGGAAAACAGTGCAGTCTTAAAGGCGGAAACGGAGCGATTTATCTGACGTCGAGAAGGGCTGTTCGTTGGCTTTCGGGTCAAGGGTAGAACAATTTCAGAAACGGTTAAGTGTGTAAACTACTCACGTCCGCCTTGGTTAAAGAATATCGTGCATGGCAAAATGGCGCTACTCAAAACCGGCGCCGACACAACGGTGGTGCATCACGGCCATAGATGAGAGAGGTGAAAGAGGGCTGTGGAGACGTGTACCGGCAAACCACAACTGGGCCACCGGTGACTGAGTGGCGACAGGTGACATTTTCAGATGACTTATGTTTTATGCTCCATCGGACAGAAAGCCTTTTACGGCTTCAAACGCCTGAATACAAACTCGCTACAACAATCGTTGGAAGGATCCAGGCCAGAGAGGGGAGCGTTGGGAATTTCTTTGTGGTATTTCCTGGGTGATTTCGTCATTCTTGTAGGCACAATGCATCAACACAAGTATGCATCTCTCGTTGGAGACGAAGTCCGCCCTACATTCAGTTTGCTCTTCCGTGGCACGATGGCATCTACCAGCAGGACAATTCACAGTGTCACACACCTCGTAGTGAACGTGCGCGGTTCGTAGAGTACAAGGATGAGTTTACCGTACTCCCCTGGCCACCAAACTCGCCGTATTTAAATCCAATTGAATATTTGTGGGACCGACCGACCCGGCCGAACGAGGTGGCGGAGTGGTTAGCACACTGGACTCGCATTCGGGAGGACGACGGTTCAATCCCGCGCCCGGCCATCCTGATACAGGTTTCCCTTGATTTCCCTAAATCGCCCCAATCAAATGCCGGGATGGTTCCTTTGAAAGGGCGTGGCCGACTTCCTTCTCAGTCCTTCCCTAATCCAATGAGACCGATGACCTCGCAGTTTGGTCTCTTCCCGCAAACAACCCAACCCAACCGGTCCGGGCTGTTCGTGCTATCGATGCTCATCCAACATACCTAGCGCAGATGGCGGCGGCACCGGAGTCAGCATGGCTCCACATCATTGTCGGTACCTTTGAGAACTGCCTTGATTGTCTCGCGCTGCAAAAGATGATTATTCTGCCTTTCGACATATGGTTATATTAATGTGACTGTAAAGTGTAGAAAATATCGTGGAGAAGGCGAATCGGAGACGGCGTTTTACTGTCAGAACATTTTCGAGGTCCAACGGATGTGGTAAAGACTGCCTACACCACACCTTTCCGTTCTCGTCTGGAGGGTTGCTGCTGCGCGGTATGATGTCCTTACGAGATACGGAGAACATCGAAAAGGTTAAAGGAAAAAAAGGCTCATATTATCGCGAAATCGAGAAGAGTCTCACGTACGAGAGGTTGGGGTGGCAAGCGTTAAAAAAAGACGTTTTTGTAAGAAAATGAGAGGCCTACAACCGTCCTTATGATCTTATTCACTGTGTAGCTACCAGTTTCGGCGCTTCAATGCGTCACCTTCAGTCCTTAGTTGATCTTTAAGGGGTTAACACGATCCATATATACACCGCATCAGTGGCCCATAACTGGTTTACGCAGACTATCTGTGAACTTTGGTGTCAGCATCATCAACTGCCTACTCAGTTGGCCGCAACTGGTAGCTACACAATAAATAAGATCATAAGGACGGCTGTAGGCATTACCTTTTCTTACAATAGTGAACGGCCGTGGTACCAAGATGTCCTGTCAAAAGGATGGATATACAAGGATGTCTTTCGTTGTGACCAGATCTTTTCACGAAATTTGTCATCTTTCTCTGAATTCCGGAACATTTTGTTGGCTGTCATCTACATTTATGCTCATAAATTAAGGATAATGTTGATACATAGTGAAACAACGCTCTGGTGGGCGGTTTGCGGGTTTAAATCACCTCAGGCTATGACCATGCGGTGCATTTGACCTGCGGTCGTCGCACGGTGGTGCTCGCAGCAGTCCACATACGCAAGAGTGTGTTGGTACACGTCAGAATACGGTGCAGCGAGTAAGTGTGCACACGTTTTCAGACGTGCTAATGGTGACTGTGTTGGAAATGGCTCAAAGAACACATATTGATAACGTTATGAGGGGTAGAATACTAGGGCGACTGGAGGCTTGGCAAACACAGCAGGTCGTAGCCCGGGCCCACCGTGTGCCACAAAGTGTGGCCTCAAGATTATGGCAACGATTCCAGCAGACAGGAAACATGTCCAGGTACACAGGACGGGACGTCTACAGTGTACAACACCACAAGATGACCGATATCTCACCATCAGTGCCCGCAGACGGCCACGGAGTACTGCAGGTAGCCTTGATCGGGACCTTACCGCAGCCACTGGAACAGTTGTCTCCAGACACACCGTCTACAAACGACTGAACAGACATGCTTTACTCGCCCTGAGACGTGCAAGGTGCATTCCACTGACCCCTGACCACAGGAGAAAGCCCTTAAGGCCTAGTGTCAAGAAGACAGTACTTGGTCATTGGAACAGAAGTCCCAGGTTATGTTCACGGACGAGTCCAGGTATAGTCTGAACAGTGATTCTCACCGGGTTTTGATCTGGCGTGAACCAAGAACCAGATACCAGCTCCTTAATGTCCTTGAAAGGGACCTGTATGGAGGTCGTGGTTTTATGGTGTGGGTTGGGATTATGATTGGTACACGTACACCCCTGCATGTCTTTGTCAGAGGATCTGTACTGGGACGTCATTTTGCACCAGTATGTGCGCCTTTTTAGGGGTGCAGTGGGTCCCACCTTCCTCCTGATGGATAATAACGCACGGCACCACCGAGCTGCCACAGAAGATATCAGGCGAATGGAGTGGCTTGCCTGTTCTCCAGACCTAAACCCCATCGAGCACGTCTGGTATGCTCTCTGTCGACGTATCGCTGCACTTCTTCAAACCCCTACGACACTTCAGGAGCTCTGACAAACACTGGTGCAAGAATGGGAGGCTATACCCCAGCAGCTGGTCGGCCACCTGATCCGGAGTATGCCAACCCGTTGTGCGGCCTGTGCACGTGTGCGTGGTGATCATTCCCATACTGATGTCGAGATATATGAACAGGAAACAGTGGCGTTTTGTAGCACATGTGTTTCGGGACGGTTTTCTCAACTTATCACCAATACCGTGGAATTACAGATGTGTGTCGTGTGTGTTGCGTATGCTGTTAGCGCCAGTTTTGTGTAGTGACACGTTGTGTGGCACCACACTCTGCAATTATCCTTAATTTATGAGCATGAGTGTACATGGGGAGAAATGACCATCGTAATAAAATACGAGGGATAAGCAAGGGAAGATTTAAGTATTCATTCTTCCCACGTCCTCTTCAAGAGTGGAACAGTCGAGACGTTATCTTAAAGTGTTTGCATGAAGACTGTCCCTAACACTTACCTGTGAACTGCAGAGTAATAATACAGAAGAGCACTTTACGAATACGTACAGGCGGCTGCATGGCTGAAGCTTGTGGTGCCTCTCGTTGCTAGGCTGTTTTGTAGGAGATAAGTTCTGGATCCCTTGAAGTCCTCGTTTCTACCCATCACTAATCTAAACTTCCTATAACCCCAACACGCAAAAGACATCGGTCTCCGCTTACTGGTCGGCAGAGCACGGCGTCGCGTCGGCTCCTCGTGGGAAATGCTGCTGGCTACCGTGACGTCGACGCCGGTTCTCGGGAAGTGCACTCTTATCGCAGTGACTGTGCGCAGCCTGCAGGTCAGCTTTCCCGGCCGGCGCTGGAGCAGGTTGTGTGCGGCAGCAACATCAGTGATTCATCCGCGGAAATGACTGGAACGGGGGCAGTGCTTAGGCAACCGGACAAGCACGCTCTCGACGCGTCCGTCCGCTCAGACAGCTGACCTTTGAAGCACCGGTTCCACGTGGCTCTGGTAAACCTGCTGTCACAGATGTGAAACCAACAGAGCCCCACACATCAGTCACGGATCGCAGCAATCAACCGCCCGTTGGCGAGATCTGACAGTACATCGCAACGGTCTGCCGCAATTCTCAACGCCGACGCTCGTGTGATGCTATATGGTTGCCTGTGCAGGAAGCGCGAACCACTTTGTAAAGTGAAATCAACACAGAAGTTGCCTCTTGTTTTAACCCATTAGTAACGCAATTATTTGTGTTATATTTTTTACGTTCATTACTTTTGTCAGTTTATTACATTGAAAAAAAATAAAAGCATTTAAAGTGAGGTCCTACCTTTATACAGGGTATTTGTTTTAACTTGGAACGTCTAAATATCTCGGAAAAAAAGGCATCGTACGAAAAGTGCATTCCGGTTGAAAAATTAATAATTTCAAAGGGGGTCATCTGTCTTTCCTAAAATTGACCACGTCCTAACCTAATACTCCTCCATTTGACGGGGGGAGGGGGGAACAGATTTTCCCCTCTCCCGCCGGAGGTTCGAGTCCTCCCTCGGGCAATGTGTGTGTGTGTGTGTGTGTGTGTGTGTGTGTGTGTGTGTGTGTGTGTGTGTGTGTGTGTGTGTGTGCGCGCGCGCGTTGCTCGTAGCATGAGTTAGTTTAAGTAGTGTGTAAGTCTAGTGATCGATGACCTCAGCAGTTTGGTCCCTTAGGAATTCACACACATCTGAAGATTTCCAAGAAACTTTTCTCTTCGGATGGGAACCACCGATCCCCTCCCCCGCCCCCCGTCGCATTTTTATTGCAGATTCGGATTCTACGCAAAAAAATACCCAAGGTTTACCCAAAACACTGTTTTCCATTCTTGGTAAACGGCGCTGTATTCGACATAATTCAATTTTTCCGGTTTTTGCGATTAAGAACCAACTCATTCGATTGTGTATTACATTTGCGATAAAACTGTGAGATTTTTTGGTCCTAAACAGTTGATCAAATGGCTGTGAGCACTGTGGGACTTAACATCTGAGGTCATCAGTCCCCTAGAACTTAGAACTACTTAAACCTAACTAACCTAAGGACATCACACACATCCAGGCCCGAGGCAGGATTCGAGCCTGCGACCGTAGCGGTCGCGTGGTTCTGGACTGAAGTGCCTAGAACCGCTCGGCCACAGTTGACATTATTGTTAAAAATTTAATTTACTTTTGCGAATTTGATTGCACACTAAAACGTGTACGTTTATAAATTTGAGAATGTGGCAAATAAGCGAGTTTTAACGTAACGTAGTATTTCTGTTCCCTTCGAGACGGATTTTTGAGAGTCTCCACACCGTCTGGTTTCCCAATTTTGGTGAGGCCCTCCAATTTCTCCATCAGGTTGTGCAATAAATTAAATAATTATAAATTAAAACATTTGGCCTGATGTGGCAGTTCTATAGAATGAAGAGCAAAATGTAGTAAACGATACTTTTTTCCTTTCGTCATTGGTGTGGAGGAGGACGAGGACGAGGACGAGGGGGGAGGGGGTGGCAGCGAGAAGTAGTTTGATAAAGGTTTGAAGTTACGTGTGAAGTTTGTTGGAAGTGTTCCGGGTATCTGCGCGCCGTGGGCTACACTTCCTTTCCACCTCCACTCCCACACTGTTCATCGGTAGGTGGTTCTTTCTCCAACGCGCTTCTTTCCAATCAGTAAGTGATGTGTCTAAAGTTTGGTTCAAATCCACATAGTAGTTCGGGAGGAGATGTGAAACGTACATAAATACATTTTATAGTATGTATCGAAGAGGTTTATGGGCTGTAGAACAGACACATCTCCATATTAAAAAAATATTCGTTTGTGGCTGACGTGCTTCCTTTATAAAAACTCAGTTCTGCCGTTTCTGGCGTAGCTTATCGGACATAAGCTGAAGGAAGAAAGGAAGATTTTAGAGTTTAGCGTCACATCGACTAACAGGTCATTTAGAGACGGAGCAGATGTTCCTTTAGAGAATGAGGCGGAAGGAAATGGGTCGTGCCCATTACAAAGGAAGCTGATGTTGTATGGGGGGACCCGTATCTAGTAAGTGTTGGAAATCGCTGTTGCCTTATACGCTTAACGACATTAAGGCCAGTGTGATCTCATATTGTTGTCAGACACCCTTCCTAGTCTTCAAGAGGAACAAAGCAGCAAGGCTTCGCTATAATCAACTGAAATCTCGTGTTTGGTTGTGGCCGGCCGCTGTGGCCGAGCTGTTCTAGGCGCTACAGTCCGGAACCGCGGTGCTGCTACGGTCGCAGGTTCGAATTTTGCCTAGGACATGGATGTGTGTGATGTCCTTAGGTTCTAAGTTTAAGTAGTTCTAAGTCTAGGGGACTGATGACCTCAGATGTTAAGTCCTATAGTGCTTAGAGCCATTTGAGCCAGTTTGGTTATCTGGACAATGTGTCTTCCCAATTACGTAATTCTAGGCACGCGCTCTAAACGGACGACAGCAAACTCCATTTAAAAAAACTACTACTTTCGTTTGGTTGCTTCATAACCATCAACTAGCGCCTGAAACCGTCAAAAAAATATGTCGTAAATTCATTGTATTCAGACGTAACTCCCTTCTTCAAATGTTTTTATCAAGTTCGATTCCACCATTCAGATAGAGCGAGAGATATACAGGGTGTCTTTCGTAACAGTCATCGGGCTTATTTTCCCGGCAGATATTTGCAATTCCGTTTTTGAAATGTGTAGCTGGAGTAGCCCCAAGCACATCCTGCTGGTGGCATCTTTCAGTCTTGACGGAAATCGTCGATTTGTTTCCCATTGCAAGGGAAGCGGAATTTTACATGAGCACTGGATAGAGCAGTCCCAAATTAGTCTAGTGCGATATTCTTTTTGTCGATTTGTTCAAACAGGGACAGCAAAACACGAATAATAACAAGTACTCCAGCAGTGAATGAGCAGCGCTGTCACGTGGTGGTAGCAGTCGTCATGGGCAAAGGTGGAGCTGTCACTACTGGAGTATTGTCTGTTCTTTGTGTTTTACTGTCCCTGCCAATACATATCCATAAAAGGAAATCCGACTAACCTAACCTGTGACTATTGTATCAAACTGGCACGTAAAATTTCGCTTTCAAAAATATTTTTTTTGTAACGTGGAACAAACTGACGCTTTCGTTCGGCAACAGGCGTCGTATGAAAGACATTATGAGCAGTATTTGTTTGGGATGCCTCCAACTACAGATTTCAAAAACGAAATTACAAGCATCTGCGGAAACATCAGAGAAAATGCTCCTGGCGACTCTTAGGTGAGACACTCGTTACACGTAATTAATTTAGCTGAGCATATGTATTCTGCAGTTACATTAAAATAGTTATCATGTTGGTGATCATTGTTCAGTGAACATTCTTACACATTTCCAAGGGTGAACACAACAATAAAAAAAAAAAAAAAAAAAAGGAAAAAAGCTTAAGGAGGATTTCCCGGGCCCCCTCACATTAATATTAAATTACTTTGATGACCTTTAAAAGATATGCTACTTCTCCTTATATATGTTCCTTCTCTCCGTAATAAATGGCTTCTTCAGCTCTAAAAATTCAGTTTATGATTCGGGGCGTAAGAGACATTTCCCAGCTGCCCTCAAGAGGTAGATCTCAAAAGTCGCTAACATCTCTTTATCTTCTCTTGTCAGCTTACGAACAAAGTGGAACAATCGAATTAGTCAATCAGCTGACTGTGAACAGCAGAGCCTCGGGAAGTAAACAGTGCTTCGCGCTAGTCATCAAAGTTTAGCAACGTCCGGCAACAGATAGCACCAACACTGACCCAAATGGACATCAGCGTCACGCGCGCATCCGCTTGCGAAAGTTGGAATAAACAACATGAATGAGCGAGAGTGCCTGAGTGTCGGAAAACTAATTATTACTTTTTTAGGTTTTAGTGTTCTGCCCGATCGTCAAGTCTCTACATAATATTGGTACTCCATCTTAATCAGTATTTTTGCCATCCTTTGTTGTCATTTCAGCATAGAGCATTACATGGACAGACCCACGTAATTTTATGCAAATTTAATGTCGAAAAAACTACAGAAAGCACAAAAATGTGCCCGTATGTATTTACTTACTTGAAATCTAACTAATTTACGTAAATTAATTTTTTGAAATGTGATTATTATTTCGCAGTTGGCCTGTGGCTGATTGCGATCGATTGTAATACTTTTTTAAGAAAGTAAGTGATGAGCGTTCCTGTTTGGGTCTCTCTGTCTTGTCTGTTACCCTTGAAACTGATACGACGCACTATAGCAGCGTTCGTTGCGTATCATTAGTTAATCTTTCTTTTCTGTAGAAAAATTTGATGTTTAGAACAATTTCCAATTAAATTAATGTAAATTTGTAAAGTCTCATGATTTCTCATTTTAACAGTTTTACAAATATATATGACACATGAAGTGCTTTGATGCTTTATTGTTACAGCCAACGATTACGAGCTTAACGGACGTTGGCGTGGAGACGCAATGGCCGAATATAATTAGTATTCTGCCATTTATTCATTTACAACTTGCCACAGCGTCCCTCACATAAATTGCCGATCACGAAACGTTTTGAAAACTTGAACACAAGTGCGGAACCCTAAATGATCTGGCCAGTGTCTCCAAAATAAGATTCCATTTCGCGCGTAAATAACAGAAAGTTGTAATCTTTTCTAAATTTTATAGCATTTTTATAGAAGTCAATTACGCCACTAACGAAGATGCATCGACCATCAACAATGGCCTCTGGTTCAAATGGCTCTGAGCACTATGGGACTTAACATCTATGGTCATCAGTCCCCTAGAACTTAGAACTACTTAAACCTAACTAACCTAAGGACATCACACACATCCATGCCCGAGGCAGGATTCGAACCCGCGACAGCAGCGGTCGCGCGGCTCCAGACTGTAGCGCCAAATTTAATCTAGTATTCGTAAAGAAAACTTAATTTAACGAAAAGGAGAATGAAAATAGTCTGATAATTTAATACTAGGCTGGCATTCTGTGTCATGTGTGTATTGATTTCTAGTAGGATCATCTTCCTGCATTTTTTAACAGAATGTAAAACTTCGCATTCTACATCATATGAATACCTTTCTGCTAAAATGTGATTAGTAAAGGTCGCATCTTTCTTCCATAAACTCCAACTTCTCTTCTGTTCATGAACTCTTAACTGCCACAGCTCTGCTTTACTGATCAATATGCACCTTTTCACACTGCTTACAAGCGACTTCATATACACCACTCTTTGCCAAATGTTGCAATTTCTCGTTCCAACTGAATAAAATATTAATTTCCTGTTGGTAATATAAAATGCAAGTCTGTAGTTGCGAGGCTAACTTTTTTCAAAGTTGTATGTAATGTTGCTAGCACATGGAATTTGCACCAGGCTTTGCAATAACTGACTGTTACCTGTTAGCCAACGTACAGAAGTGGTGTCATTTTATGCATTTTTTCCTCTTTCGTACTATCAACCAGGGCAGAGTGGTAGCGATTGGTGCATGTAACTTCGCAAAAAAAACTTTGTTTATCCCCTATTTTAGTTAATGTAATTATTTTTATGTAAATACTTTTGTTTTGGTATCTTCTGCACAAAAACGTTTGTGTAAGTCGCACATCATGTTTATTTATGTTTGCGACATTTAGTTGTCACCAGAAAATGGCCTAAGAATCCGGAAGCGGGTTAGTGACCAAATAAAAATAATTTTTTAGAACATTAGGACGTGTTTTCCTTTTTAATAATATTATCAAATTCTGCCAAGCCCTCGGTTCATGAAACATAAATTTTCTAGACGATAGTGTCGGAAGCTCCGTGAGATGTTAGCAGATGATACAATTGCTTATAAGAAGGTAGTAACACGGAGGCTGTACAGAATTGCAGGAAGACCTGCAGAGAATCGATGATTGGTAAACAGACTGATAGTTGACCCTCAATGTATATAAATGTAACATACTGCAAATACACTGAAGCGCCAAAAAAAACTGGTATAGGCATGCGTATTCAAATACAGAGATACGTAACCAGGCAGAGTACTGAGCTGCGGTCGGCAACACCTATATAGGACGACAAGTGTCTCGCGAGGTTGTTAGATCGGTTACTGCTGCTACAAATGCAGGTTATCAAGATTTAAGTGAGTCTGAACGTGGTGCTACAGACAGCGCACGAGCGATGGCACACAGCACCTCCGAGGTAGCGATGAAGTGATGTACGACCATTTCATGAGTGTACCGTATCAGAAATCCGGTAAAACATCAAATCTCCGATATCGCTGCAGCCGGAAAAAGATTCTGCAAGAACGGGACCAACGACGACTGAAGAGAATCGTTGAACGTGACAGAAGTGCAACCCTTCCGCAAATTGCTGCTGCAGATATCAATGCTGGGCCGTCAACAAGTGTAAGCATGCGAACCATTCAACGAAGCATCATCGAAAGGGGCTTTCGGAGCCGAAGGTCCACTCGTGCACCCTTGATGACTGCACGACACATAGCTTTACGCGTCGCCTGCGCCCGCCAGCATCAACATTGAACTATTGATGACTGGAAACATGTTGCCTGGTCGGACGAGTCTCGTTTCAAATTGTATGTAGTGGATGGACGTGTACCGGACGGAAAAAGCCTCATGAATCCATCGGCCCTGCATGTCAGCAGGGAACTGTTCAAGCTGATAGAGGCTCTGTAATGGCATGGGGCGTGTGCAGATGGAGTAATACGGGCCCCCTGATACATCTAGAAACGACTCTGACAGGTGGCACGTACGTAAGCATCCTGTCTGATCATCTGCATCCATTCACGTCCATTGTGCATTCCGACCGACTTCGACAGTTCCAGCCTGGACAGTGCGACACCCCCACACGTCCACAATTGCTACAGAGTAGATCCAAGAACACTCTTCTGAGTTTAAACACTTCCGCTGGCCACCAGACTCCACAGACATGAACATTATTGAGCATATCTGTATGCCTTCCTACATGATGTTCCGAAGAGGTCTCCACCCCCTCGTACTCTTACGGATTTATGGATAGTCCCACATATTCATGGTGTCAATTCACTCCAGCACTGCTTCAGACAGTAGAATAGTCCATGCCTGTTGCGGCATTTCTGCGTGCTCGCAGGTGCGCTACAGGATATTAGGCAAGTGTAATAGTTTCTTTGGCTCTTCAGTGTAAGTAAACGAAGAGATCAGTTACTGTAGAATTAAACTGTTGGCGACAAATCACTGGAACGGTAACTGCCATAAATTACGCAGGGGACATCTGGAGCTACCGAAAGTGGAATGAGCACACACACTATATATTGTGTGTGAAAAGCAGATGACAGATTGAGACTGATTGGAACAAAACGAAATATAATTCATCATACACGAAAGAAGTGGCTTACAAATATCTTCTGTCGATTCTTGAGTATTGGTCGTTAGCTGAAAATCGTAGTGGTACTACTAGCAGAGGTAGGCGAGTTCCGACGAAGAGCGGCGCATTTCGTCCCGGGACAGTTTACTCGGCAGGAGAGCGTTATGAGCCGCTCAGCAATTCAGTTGCTACAAGAGAGGCGCTGAGCATCACAGAGATGTATGTGGCCTAGCGGTTCTAGGCGCTTCAGTCCGGAACCGCGCGACCGCTACTGTCGCAGGTTCGAATCCTGTCTCGGGCATGGATGTGTGTGATGTCCTTAGGTTAGTTAGGTTTGTGTAGTTCTAAGTCTAGGGGACTGATGACCACAGATGTTAAGTCCCATAGTGCTTAGAGCCATTTGAACAGAGATGTCTACTGTCGGGCAACATATCAGTTCCTCCCACATTCGTCTCGCAAAAATACCACTACAATAAAAAACAATAAATTAAACCTAATATTGAGTTTTACCAACAGTCATTCTTCCCTCGTACCATTCGCGAATGGGACAGGGAAGAGGAAACAGATAATGACACCAGAAATATCCTCCGCTACAGACCGTAAGGTAGTTTGTGAAGTGTTGATGTAGAAGTCAGTCTTACAAGGAGAGGTCCCCAGCGGTGGCATCGACTTTCTGAATGCTGTAGGTTAAGATACCAGGTATCACATCCTACAGCCATTCGCCCTGATGGGCCCTCGTTTGCAGGTAATCCTCGGTAAAAATCGGGATTTTGCGACATGCTCAATAACTTTAAAAACGTTCTATTACGTACGCATTTTGTGTGATGTAATGGATAGGATAAAACTTCCTATGCAAGAAATTGTGGGTTCGAATCTCGTCAGGTGCAATGGTCCTTTTTTAATCTTTATCGAAATTGATAGTTATTTTTATTCAGTTAATTATTTTAAATGTATTTTTATTTCTACTCCTTTATCGCATTTTAATCACCGTTTGACCTTTTTTCATTTGTTTCATTTTTTCTTTTATCACCCTTTCTCCATTCGGAATTTTTATGAATGTAATTGTCTATCTTTTATGTTGTTGTTGTTGTTGTTGTTGTCGTCTTCAGTCTTGAGACTCGTTTGATGCAATTCTCCATGCCATTCTATCCTGTGCAAGCTTCATCATCTCCCAGTACGTACTGCAGCCTACATCCTTCTGAATTTGCTTAGTGTACTCATCTCTTGGTCTCCCTCTACGACTTTTACCCTCCAGGCTTCCCTCCAATGCTAAATTTGTGATCCCTTGATGCCTCAGTACATGTCCTGCCAACCGGTCCCTTCTTCTAGTCAAGTTGTGCCACAAGCTCCTCTTCTCCCCAATTCCGTTCAATACTTCCTCATTAGTTATGTGATCTACCCATCTAATTTTCAGCATTCTTCTGTAGCACCACATTTCGGCAGCTTCTATTCTCTTCTTGTCTAAACTATTTATCGCCCACGTTTCACTTCAATACATGGTTATACTCCATACAAATACTTTCAGAAACGACTTCCTGACACTTAAATCTATACTCGATGTTAATAAATTTCTCTTCTTCAGAAACGATTTCCTTGCCATTGCCAGTCTACATTTTATATCCTCTCTACTTAGACCATCATCAGTTATTTTGCTCCCCAAATAGCAAAACTCCTTTACTACTTTAAGTGTCTCATTTCCTAATATAATTCCCTCGGCATCACCAGACTTAATTCGACTACATTCCATTATCCTCGTTTTTCTTTTGTTGATGTTCATCTTATACCCTCCTTTCAAGACACTGTCCATTCCGTTCAACTGCTCTTCCAAATCCTTTGCTGTCCCTGACAGAATTACAATGTCATCGGCGAACCTCAACGTTTTCATTTCTTCTCCATGGATTTTAATACCCACTCTGAATTTTTCTTTTGTTGCCTTCACTGCTTGCTCAATATACAGATTGAATAGCATCGTGGAGAGCCTACACCCCTGTCTCACTCCCTTCCCAATCACTGCTTCCCTTTCATGTCCCTCGACTCTTACAACTGCCATCTGCTTCCTGTACAAACTGTAAATAGCCTTTCGCTACCTGTATTTTACCCCTGCTACCTTTTGAGTTTGAAAGAGAGTATTCCAGTCAACATTGACAAATGCTTTCTCTACGTCTGTAAACGCTAGAAACGTAGGTTTGCCTTTCCTTAATCTTTCTTCTAAGATAAGTCGTAGGGTCAGTATTGCCTCACGTGTTCAAACATTTGTGCGGAATTCAAACTGATGTTCCCCGAGGTCGGCTTCTACCAGTTTTTCCATTCGTCTGTAAAGAATTCGCGTTAGTATTTTGCAGCTGTGACTCATTAAACAGATAGTTCGGTAATTTTCACATCTGTCAACACCTACTTTCTTTGGGATTGTAATTATTATCTTCTTCTTGAAGTCTGAGGGAATTTCGCCTGTCTCATACATCTTGCTCACCAGATGGTAGAGTTTTGTCAGGACTGGCTCTCCAAAGGCTGTCAGTAGCTCTAATGGAATGTTGTCTACTCCCGGGGCCTTGTTTCGACTCAGGTCTTTCAGTGCTCTGTCAAACTCTTCGCGCAGTATCATATATCCCATTTCATCTTCATCTACATCCTCTTCCATTTCGATAATATTGTCCTCAAGAACATCGCCCCTGTATAGACCCTCCATATACTCCTTCCACCTTTCTGCTTTCCCTTCTTTGCTTAGAACTGGGTTTCCATCTGAGCTCTTGATATTCATACAAGTGGCTCTCTTTTCTCCAAAGGTCTTTTTAATTTTCCTGTAGGCTGTATCTGTCTTACCCCTAGTGAGATAAGCCTCTACATCCTTAAATTTGTCCTCTAGCCATGCGTACTTAGCCATTTTGCACTTCCTGTCGATCTCATTTTTGAGACGTTTGTATTCATATTTGCCTGCTTCATTTACTGCTTTTTTTTTTCTCCCTTCATCAATTAAATTCAATATCTCTTCTGTTACCCAAGGATTTCTATTAGCCCTCGTCTTTTTACCTACTTGATCCTCTGCTGCCTTCACTATTTCATTCCTCAAAGCTACCCATTCATGTTCTACTGTATTTCTTTCCCCGATTCCTGTCAATTGTTCCCTTATGTTCTCCCTGAAACTCTGTACAACCTCTGGTTCTTTCAGTTTATCCAGGTCACATCTCCTGAAATTCCCCCCCTTTTTTTTTTGCAGTTTCTTCAGTTTTAATCTACAGTTCATAACCAATAGATTGTGGTCAGAGTCCACATCTGCCCCTGGAAATGTCTTACAGTTTAAAACCTGGTTCCTAAATCTCTGTCTTACCATTATATAATCTATCTGATATCTTCTAGTATCTCCAGGGTTCTTCCATGTATACAGCCTTCTTTCATGATTCTTGAACCAAGTGTTGGCTATGATTAAGTTATGCCTGTCTCTTATAATATTCATTTATCTTTTATAATATTCATTTATTTGAGAATTCCGATCTATCAAATAAAAAACAAAACACCAAAGAATCTATTTATATTCATTATGCAGTGGTGTGAAAAATGTAATTTTCGTTACGAGGTGTGCAATTTTTTCATGGTAATTGTTGTGTCTAGACAAGACAGCCTAGACACAATGAGAGGAAGCCGAAAGGCACGCGCTACGCTCACGCAGATGGGCGTGAGGTCTGAAACAGGATACGTAATGAATGCTATAAAGAAAAGTACGTAGCTTCTGGAATACTTAACTTTAATCCATCCTTTTGGTACATCTGGAGATTGTGGCGATACAAGTGAGACTTTTTAGATACATGCAATGTTACTAATGGCGCCTTGCTAGGTCGTAGCCATTGACTTAGCTGAAGGCTATTCTAACTATTGGCTCGGCTAATGAGCCATGCTTCGTCCATGTAGTCGCTAGCAAAGTCGTCCGTACAACTGGGGGCGAGTGCTAGTCCGTACCTCGAGACCTGCCTTGTGGTGGCGCTCGGTCTGCGATCACACAGTGGCGACACGCGGGTCCGACATGTACTAATGGACCGCGGCCGATTTAAAGCTACCACCTAGCAAGTGTGGTGTCTGGCGGTGACACCACAGTAATCATCACACAAACATTTAAAACATAATCTAGATACCTATTGCACTATGGACAAAATAAGGCAGAAGAAGATTTTTAATGAAAGAAGGGTTTTAAGTATAACAAAATTCAAACAAAATAAGAAATGGATGTAATAAACGCAATAATGTGGACGAAATAACAGGGTGATAAAACAAAAATTAAATCGAAATTAATACATACAGTTACTTAAAAAACATCAAAAAAGATTTAAAGTAGGAAAAGAATTATAGGAAGAAAAAGAGAGCAAATTAAGAAATAGATATTACGATTAAAATGATCAGCCAAAGGAAGGGAAATAAAAAAAAATATATTTAAATCAATTAATTGAATAAAAATGATGATCAAAATCATTTCGATAAATATTTAAAAATAAAAACTTTTTCTGCAACTGGTGAGATTCGAATCAACAACGTCCTGCATTTGAAGCTACTCTGCTACACTTTAAGCCACACAACCAGACTACCTGTTGCAACTTTTTAACGTTATTGAGGATGACGCGAAATCTTTTCGAAGATTACAGGCAATCGAAGGTTCACCAGGGGGGGGGGGGGCGGCAGCGTGTGATATCTAGGATCTTAACCTACATAAACATATAGATGGTTTCAAAAAGTCGATACTAGCGCTGGGGACCTCTCCTTGTTAGATTGTGTCCTAACTAGTTCCTAATTCAAGCTAAGGTCTTCTCCTTATTAGATCGCGTCACGTTCGTCTGCTATTTCTTCTACGCGACCGACTTTTCGACTCGTCTGGTGGAATCGTCTTCAGGATCTTCTGTGGTTCACAATTAACTGAACACTCTCAAAACCTAGCGTTGCATTCGCTTATGAAATGGAGTTTTCCCGCACTTACGCTAAAAAAGTGGTGTTACTGGTTAAAATCCTACAGTTTATTAGTGGTGGGCAATCGCCTGTAGATGGAAAGCAAAAGAGGCAGAGGAAGAGAGGGGAATGTTTATAAAAATACTATCGTCGTGTCGCGGAGACGATTTTCGGTTCGTTGTTTTGTGTTCTTCGCGTATCGGGGCTGCTTGTTTACTTCCTTGATGGTGGGAAGCCACGCAGTTGGAAGCCTACAGCCGTCTGCTCTGTCGAAATTACATTCGTTCTTGGAAATCTCAACCGCTTGTCGGACTTTCCTTCCACTTGGTTTCCTTGGCCACCACACGTACATTGCTGAAATCAGTACCGTGGCAGCAGTTTTCTTTGTTGCGTTACCACAGTTTTCTCACTTCCTTTAAACCGCGTTTGGCGTTCGTGCTCTTTAATACATTCTTTTACTGTCCCTCTCGTTTCGCCTACAAAGCCCTATACAGGGTGGTCAGAAAGAGTCTGAAAATCTTGTAAAGTTCTTATAGGGTATATTGTGCGGAGACATAATTACCAAGAAAAAAATTAGTTATGTTGCGCCATTTCTGAGTAAATTAACATTGACGTTAGCCAGTCAGGCCGTTGTAGGCGTTAATTCGAGCCGCCCGTCAAAGACGTATTTGCTAAACGTGTTCTCCGTTTAAAACTGAACAACATAGCGATACAAAAGTTGCTCCTGGGACGTAGTAAGTATAGGAGCAGAGTCGAAGCCTGAGCAGTCTCGTGCGCTATCATCTACTCCATGAGAACAACTGACAACTAATTGAATATGTCGGACGGCTTGAATTTACGCGCGCAACGACTTGATTGGATAACTTCTATGCTAAATAACTCGGAAACGGCGGAAGGTATCTAAGTTTTTCTTACCATTATTGCTGAGCACAGCCTATTCTGCAACAACCGTACAAGTTTTTCAGGCTGTTCCTGACCCCCCCCCCCCCCGTATATACTCTGCCACATCTACCGGTCGCTTCAGACTCCCGCAGTGTGGAGATGCGTGCGTTTTGCGATTGAAAAAGTTGTTGTATTTTGTTCTGCCCGAAGAATGCGCTATGTATGACTTTTATTTATTTATTCATTTATTTATTTATTTACTTATTTTGTACCATTCTGCTGGTACGGACAGTAACTCTAGAAACGAACGGTAACCTAACACAGTGAGAAAACGGCTGCTCGCTCTTGTTATTAGCGTAATTATGTCTACGATCGAGGTATTTTAAGTACAAGGAAAGATAAAAAGGTTCAATTGGACGGCATTGCTGCAGTGTATATGAAATGTAGCGCAACTCTGATACTGGCATGTAAGCACTGACATTTTAGCAAGAATTAGTGCGCCATTCGTACTTTCTCACGCGCGTGCGCTAAATGCGGAAACATGAACAATGGCTACGTATTACGAAATGCGCTCAAACGGGACCAACCTTCTGTTACTCTTTTCTTAGCTGCCGAAGGACAGACACTGGCAGGCATCCATCGGAAAATGAAGAATGTGTATGCGGCAGTTGCGGTCTTCTTCACGCAACAGCATACGGTCTTTCAGCAAACGTTTGTCTTCAACCGGGTAAGTCTGTGGGATGATTGCATCAATGCTTACGGCGGTTTTGCCTGGTGGACATACCGATTCTCGACTACTGCCTTCGGACGGAAACTTTTTGATCGCCCGTTATACACTCACGTTCAGAAAAAAGAACAGAACACTCTGAACGCCTAGAGACAGGATCTGTACATTGGTATGTTCTGCAGAAATGATTAGCATTTCAGTTACGTCTGTTCAGCATGTGTCCTGTTGCATAGAAGGCACCATGGGATCTGATACCTTGTTCCACGCATGATGGCATCGTCGCGTATAAGGCGAGAATGGGGTCCTGCACTCCTGCACTCACCTGGTTCCAAAGTTCATCTGTGGCGGTTGGCACTGGGTCATAGCGCTCCACCAATGGTTTCGGCATATCCTACACATTTTCGATTGGCTACAAGTCTGCTCATCTGGTGGCGCAGGGCAAAAGGCTAACATCCTGTGACACCAAGAAGGCACGTGTTCGTGCAGCAGCATATGGTCATGCATTGTCTTGCTGAAAAATGCCATCTGGGACGTTGTGCAGAAAGGGTATGGCTACGGGTCGCAGGATGTCATTCACGTAGGTTACACTGGTTAGTGTCCTGGACACGCACCAACTGTGATTTGTCGTTGTACCCAATAGCACCCCACACCATAAGGCCTGAAGTTGCCGCTTTGTCTTTTGCGGATACAGTCACTGTGATGCCGCTACTCCTGTTTGCGGCCAATCAAAATGCGGCCATCATTTTCAAATAAACAGAACCTGGATTCGTCCGAAAATATTATCTGACGTTATTACTGTCGCCAGTGACGTCTTCCATAAAACACTGTCGTCTAGCATGTTTCTGCACATTCGTCAAAGGTAGGCGGAGAAGTGGACGACGCATACGTAACACAAACTGTAATAAATGGCGACGAACTGTCACCCAAGGCAGTGTCCGATGTGTTACACTGTTCCGCTGTTGTGATGACTGGGTGTTGTGTGCTGTCCTTAGGTTAGTTAGGTTTAAGTAGTTCCAAGTTCTAGGGGACTGATGACCGTAGAAGTTAAGCCCATAGTGCGTAGAGCCATTTGAACCATTTGTTCCGCTGTTGCATAAGAGCCGAGGAGGACGCAGATTGCAGTGTCATTCGGATGAGGTTTTTATCTCCCTTGGGGGGAGGTGGTCTGGGAGGTGCAACCTGATCCGTCTCGTTCGTGAACCATTCAGCACACACCCGCTGAATTGCCGAAGGACTTCGTCCCACTCAAGCACAATTTCCGAGGCGGATGCATCACATTCTCTCATGCCAATAATGCACTCTTTCACTGATTTGACGGTACGGTTCACGCATACGTATGCGAGTCATCCTGCACCTCTGCTCAAGTCACACTGATCCATTACGGTCCGTTTATAGCGACACGAAGAGCCGCAGGCACATTTTATCGATAGGTGGTGCTACGCTGCGTTGTCGATGTTGATTCTGAACCCGCGGCCTGATGTACCTCAAATGCTAATCATTTCGGCAGGAAATATTAATGTAGTGTCCTGTGAATATGAACGTCCTATCTCTAGTCGTTCAAGGTGTTATTTTTTTCTGAACATGTGTCTATTAAGAAGAATTTTATGGATGAAAAATGGTTCAAATGGCTCTGAGCACTATGAGACTTAACATCTGAGGTCATCAGTCCCCTAGAACTTAGAACTACGTAAATCTAACTAACCTAAGGACACCACACACATCCATGCCCGAGGCAGGGTTCGAACCTGCTGCGACCGCAGCAGCGCGGTTCCGGACTTAAGCGCCTAGAGCCGCTCGGTCACAACGGCCTGCAGGGAGGGAGCGGTGGGTTCCGGTTCGTAGATACGTTAGTCTGTAGAAGATCTGACAATATAAAATATTCACATGCCAGTTCGCACCATACCCCTGTCTAGAAGGAAACGGTGCTCAACATTATGTATTCACGTGCCTCCCGTATTAGCGTCAATAACATCTTGGAATCGGAGTTGGATTTCTTAAAGAAGGCGAAATGCTGCAATGGTTTGCCTATGTACAGGGCTTTAGAGTGAAATATTATTAATTACGCTAACAAGAAGGACGACGAACCGACTTGTCACTTTGCTAGGTTACCATTCGTTTGTGAAGTTAGTGACCATATTAGCTGAATTATATGGGAAGATGATATACACACCACATTTTTCAGCCAGAACAGAATAAGACTTATTCCAACGCAAAACGGACGCACCTGAGTACTTCTACACAGCAGGAGTGTGTGAAGTAGCGTGCGTCTGTGTCAGAGATATACGTACATCGGGTGTCTCTCCTGCGGGCCGTCCGGCGCATTTTCTGTGGTGTTTCGGCAAATAGTTGCAATTTTGCAGTTTACAGCTGCAGTTACCCCGAACAAACACTGCTCCTCAAATCTCACATACGACGCCCAGCGTCGACGGAAACCGTCGGTTTGTTTCCCGCTACTAACGAAGTTATTTTTAAATCTTTATTTTACGTGCCCATTCAGTAGGGCGGTCCCAAATTAGTCTAGTGCGGTATTCATATTATCGTTACATATTAACAGGCAGAGTAAAACACAATGAATAATCAGTAATGCAGCATACACTACGCTGTGCTTAAGCATGTCGGTAGCTGTCAGTGCGGGCTAAGGCGGTGCTTTTGCCGCTGGAGTGCCAGTAGAGTTGTAAAACTACCACAGGCTGCCACAAGTAAGCGAAGGTTACGGTATTTTCCCTAGTAGCTTTGGTCAGTTAAGGTCGTACCATCGTTACTTGTAAGTTATGTCTGTTGCATACCCGTCGGGCGTTACCTCAAAACTGTTGCTTTCTTTACGTATGCGATCAGTGTCCTACCAGATTATTACCAGATTACCCTAAAAACCGTAAGCGGTGAACCACCTAGAGACTGAGTGAGGATATATAAAGTGTCACGTAACTTATGGAACTTCTTTGTCACCCTCCTGTCTGTATTTATAGAAAACGGAAATTCTCTACATTTAATTGAAGTTTTTATTCGATCATTGTTGATTTGTAACGTGAAACAGAGGCATGTTGTAGTAAAAATAAAGAAATTATTACAGATTAATCATAAGGCGCTAGAAAACGCTATTTCCTTAACACAAAGACAAAATAAAAAGAAAGCTGCAAAACAAAACTATATGAAACATCGCTTCTGTATTTCGTCCAATTTATATAAAACATATTTCTGTTGTTTATGAATAACTTTCGCATTTATCAATAATAACAGGAAAATATTGCCTTTGCTCATAATGAAGAATGTTATATTGGATGAAAAATAACAACAATATTATTCTCGTTGAGCCGGCCGCGGTGGCCGTGCGGTTCTAGGCGCTGCAGTCCGGAACCGCGGGACTACTACGGTCGCATGTTCGAATCCTGCCTCGGGCATGGATATGTGTGATGTCCTTAGGTTAGTTAGGTTTAAGTAGTTCTTAGTTCTAGGGGACTGATGACCTAAGATGTTAAGTCCCATAGTGCTCAGAGCCATTTGAACCATTCTCGTGGATTTAAACTTTACTTGCATGAAAATTAATTGCTTTGGTTACATCAATGCACAAAAGTTAGGCAATCAACTAATTTTTATTTTTTATTGCTTATAAAATTCTATTTATATTCCGAAAGGATCTAAAATACATAATACACTAACACTGAATGACGTGCAGTTTTAATTATGTGCAAAACAAACAAATAAACGAAGAGAAATCGTCGGTTCCTGTTTTCTCTTTCACATATTCCTTTGTTTCTTTCCCTACCAAGCATTAATCCACTATTTACTGCGTCATTATGTACTCTAGGTACTAGTTATTCTAGGCGCTTCAGTCTGGAACCGCGCGACCGCTACGGTCGCAGGTTCAAATCCTGCCTCGGGCATGGATGTGTGTGATGTCCTTGGGTTAGTTAGGTTTAAGTAGTTCTATGTACTAGGGGACGGATGACCTCAGATGTTAAGTCTCATTGTGCTTATAACCATTTCAACCATTTTGAACTAGTTATTCTCTGTATTTTCCAGCGGTTTATATGAAATTCCACTTCATAAATAATTTTGTTTGAAACGAGAAATAAGCCGACGCCTTCAGTCGATACTGGGCGCCACGTGAAAGACATCACAAGTACATCTGCATCTACACCTACGTGATTACTCTGCTATTCACAATAAAGTGCCTGGCAGAGGGTTCAATGAACCCCCTTCAAGCTGTCTCTACCGTTCCACTCTCGAACGGCACGCGGCAAAGACGAGCACTTAAATTTTTCTGTGTGAGCCCTGATTTCTCTTATTTTATCGTGATGATCATTTCTCCCTATGTAGGTGAGTGGCAACAGTATGTTTTCGCAATCGGAGGAGAAAACTGGTGATTGAAATTTCATGAGAAGATCCCGTCGCAACGAAAAACACCTTTGTTTTAATGATTGCCACTCCAATTCACGTATCATGTCTGTGGCAGTATCTCCCCAGTATCGCGATAATACAAAACGAGCTGCCCTTCTTTGTACTTTTTCAATGTCATCAATTAGTCCCACCTGATGCTCATCCCACACCGCACAGCAATACTCCAGACTAGGGCGGGCAAGCGTGGTGTAAGAAGTCTCTATAGTAGACCTGTTGCACCTTCTAAGAGTTCAGCCAATTAATCGCAGTACCCACAATATTATCTAGGTGAGCGTTCCAATTTAGGTTATTTGTAATTGTAATCCCTAAGTATGTAGTTGAATTTACAGCCTTCAGATTTGTGTGACTTATCGCTTAACCGAAATTTAGCTGATTTCTTTTAGTACTCATGTGAATAACTTCACACTTTCCTTTATTCGGGGTCAATTGCCACTTTTCGCACCATACAGATATCTTATCTAAATCATTTTGATCATCTGATGACGTTACAAGACGTTAAATGACAGCATCATCTGCAAACAATCTAAGACGGCTACTCAGATTGCCTCCTATGTCGTTAATATAGATCAGGAACAATAGAGGGCCTATAACATTTCCTTGGGAACACCAGATATTACTTCTGATTTACTCAATGACTTTCCGTCTATTACTACGAACTGTGACCTTCCTGACAGGAAATCACGAATCCATTTGCACAGCTGAAACGATATTCCATAGTCGTGCAGTTTGGTTAGAAGACGCTTGTGAGGAACGGTATCGAAAGCCTTCTGGAAATCTATAAATATGGAATCGAAGTGACATCCCCTGTCGATAGCACTCATTACTTCATGAGTATAAAGCGTTAGTTGTGTTTCACAAGAATGATATTTTTTGAATCCGTGCTGACTATGTGCCAATAAATCGTTTTCTTCGAGGTATTTCATAATGTTCGAATACAGTATATGTTCCAAAACCCTACTGGAAATCCATGTTAGTGATATAGGCCTGTAATTCGGCGGATTACTCCTACTTCCCTTTTTGGGTATTGGTGTGACTAGAGCAATTTTCCAGTCTTTAGGTACGGATCTTTCTGAGAGCGAGTGGTTGTATATAATTGCTAAATATGGAGCTTATTTTATCGGCATACTCTGCGAGGAACCTGCCAGATTTCGAGATTTGTTTGTACTGACTCCAGCTACACGTTGCAAAAACGAAATTGCTAATATCTGCCAAAGCACCAGAAAAAATACCTCTGACGGCTCTTATGTGAGACACCCTGTAAATAAATAGTGCAAACGCCACACGCGGCTAATCAAAGTGCAAAACCTGCGGCAGCGAAGCGTCAGAACTACGGCCAGGCATGTGATTCCAACAACGAATGTGTCTTGGCCAAGGAAACGAACGTCTGTAGAAGAAAAGCTCGAGAAGGGGAAGAGTTCTGCAAGAACGAATGTAACTTCAAGAGAAAAGACGTTTACATGTTTTCAGCTTCGTGGGTTCACGTCGTCAAGGAATTAAAGACGGAGCTACAGTGCGCAATAAATACTGTCATCGACCAGGAAGCGACCTCTCCGGCACAACGATAATATTTTAAAAAACAATGCCCCTCTCTTGCTCTGCCTGTTACGCTTTCTATCCAATGAAGATGGTCCAGCAGTAGCAGCCAAAAGCATTTTTCACGGTAATCCCACTTGTTCAGAATAAGCGCGAGGAAACTTCCTCCTATATGTGACCGCGACCATGATTTTTTACTGTGTTCGGCTAGCCGCCAACACCATAACATACCGAAGAAGATCCCAGAAGAGCGGTCGAAGCGTCGATCTTGTAAAAGAAACTGAAGACGAACTTGACGCGGCCTACCAACCTAGAAGATTTGAACGTTTGTGACAATGGCCACGAAAGCAGGCAGACTAATAACTCTTTTCTCTCTCTAAAATTTACCGCCATATTAGTCTTCTTTTTTTTTTTTTTTTTTTTTTTTTTTTTTTTTTTTTTTTTTTTTTTTTTTAACCCTTCTTTCCACTTTTCAATTCTTAGCTGTTTCTGTCCAGCGTATCTCCTCCGTCGACCTACGTATCCACATCTCAAATACCTCGAATCTTTTCTCACCTTCCTTCCTTAGTATCGTGGCTGTGGTGGTCCAGTAGGTAGAGCGCTAGACTACGTTCCGGAGGTTCCGGGTTGAATCAGTGGTAGGAGGTGGGAGTTTTCCTCGAGCTCAACACTTGAACGAACAGCCTTTATAGGTCCCCCCCCCCCCCCCCCCCCCCCCCCGCGCATCTATCCGCCCTCGAATAGATCCTCGGAACTCAATTTGATAGTAGGCTGAGTGGGCCTCTGACCGTCCTGGAGGGACTCAAACCAGGAAAGCAGATAAAGTAAAAATAATTAAATAGATAGATTTGCAAAGGGATGGATCAGCCAGCTTTATTTAGTGGCTCAAAGTATTACATCAGAGGCAGCTTTTATGACGTACAATTCAGGTTATGAACGAACAAAGCAGTTTCATCTGAAGCAGTCGAATGGAACAGATCGATTTGTCGCAATAGAGTTCAAATTTATGAAAGGAGCGGCGAGTTCAATAGCTTTATATCAGACTGTACAGAACGAAAGAAAATAGACTAATGCAGCGTAGTCAGCGACCTCCGAAAGTAGAAGACCACTACAGGTCGGGTTAGAGAACTGCAGACCCATATCACTAACGTGGATCTTCAGTAGGATTTTGGAACGTATACTTTGTTCGAACATTATGACCTAGCTCGAAGAAAATGAGTATTGGCAAATAGCCGACAGGGAGTCAGAAAATATACTTCACACGAAGTAATGAGTGCTACCGACAGAGAACCTCAAATTGAGTCCATATTTCTAGGTTTCCAGAAGGCTTTTGACTTCTAATCAAATTTGCCTACTATCTGATTTGTGCGACTCGATTCGTGATTTCCTATCAGGGAGGTCACAGTTCTTAGTAACTGACGGAAAGTCATCGAGAAAATTAGAAGTAGTACCTTGCGTTCCCCAAGCAAGTGTTCTAGGTCCTCTGATGTTCCTGCTCTAGACAAACGATTTAGGTAACAATCTGAATAGCCCTCTTAGTGGTTTGCAGATGATGCTGTTACTTATCATCTTGTAAAGTCATCAGATGATCAAAACAAATTGAAAAATGATTTAGACAAGATGCCTGTCTAGTGCGAACAGTGGCAATTGACTCCAAATAATGAAACGCGTGAAGTTATCCACGTGACCAATTAAAGGAATCCGCTAAATTTCAGTAAACAACTCGCACAGATCTTAAGGCTGTAAAGTCAACTAAATACTTAGGATTACAATTACGAATAACTTTAACTGGAACGATCGAAAGACAATATAACAGGTCTACTTAGAGACCGTTTTACATTAACGCATGGCCGGCCGCGGTGGTCTAGCGGTTCTAGGCGCTGCGTCCGGAACCGCGCGACTGCTACGGTCGCAGTTCGAATCTGCCTCGGGCATGGATGTGTGTGATGTCCTTAGGTTAGTTAGGTTTAAGTAGTTCTAAGTTCTAGGGGACTGATGACGACCGCAGATGTTTAGTCCCATACTGCTCAGAGCCATTTGAACACTACGCATGATCGCCTTATTCTGGAGTATAGCTGACCGGTGTGCGATCCATATCAGATAGGATAGACGGAGAACATTGAAAAAGTTCAAAGAAGGGTAGTTCGTTTGGTATTATCGGGAAATAAGGGGGAGAGAGTGTTTTGTTTATGATACACGGCTTGGTGGTGGGGGGGCGAGGGGGGGATAGCAATCGTTTGCACCGTGAGCTTTTCATGAAATTTCAATCACCATCTTTCTCCTCTGGATGTGGAAATATTTTATTGTCGCCACACTTCATAGGGAGAAATGATCATCAAAATAAGAGAAAAGGTCGCACTTGACGATTTAAGTGTTCATTTCACTCGCGTGCCTTTTCGGCGGGGAAATAACTTGAAGGTGGTTCGATGTACCCTCGGTCAGGCTCTTAAGTGTGAATTGCAGAGTAGTCACGTAGATGTAGGAAAGGCTCGCCAAACCCACCCCCCTACTAGAGCCGCAGCGAACGAAAGGAAAGGCATCGATAACTTTCCTAATAAGTTTGCTTGACGAAATTCAGTTTAAGAAAAAGCTGATGAAATGGAAACGTTGGATACAGATCTCGATATCATTCTGTTTGATTTTTATTTTTGCATTTTTCTGGTTATTTACGTTGGTGTGCCGGTTTTTGCCTCTCCACTTTCCTTTCAGACCAGTTCAGTTGGTATATTATGAATAAGATATGCATGTGATCGGAAGCGGCAAATTATGAGGGAGTCACAGAGTCATTTGGATGCACTGAATTATCTGTATAATTATCCATAACATAACTTAAATTTACGTTGTACTTAAATTGCATTATAAGACAGTAGGTAATTGCCATGTAAGGCTTGTCTGACGCAATGGAAATGATGTCTCAAGCCGCTAAAATAAAAGCAGCAGCAGCTTCAGTAGAAGAGCGACGTTTGGGCAATTGTGGTGGGTCGTGACGTGATATTGATAAGGGTAGTTAGCAGACGCTTTTGCAGCCACGGATGTGCCTATGTTTCCAGTAAGGCGCTGTACTGGTTTTGCCTAGAGTGAAGGTGGCAACAGCGACGCAGCAAGACATCTGTGGCATCGCTCTCGTTATTATTTTTGTGCAGAACAATAATAACCCAGCGTTACACGAAGTCAAATGAAACTATGTGGTTCCAGAGTCTTTTGCAAGTCCCAAACATCTATGATGAACATTTGCAGACTGAAGCGACGAATGAAAATTTGGGTAAGGATGGGATTCGAACCTGGGCAGGCTGCTCTGTAGGCAGATGCGCTAACCACTACGCCAGCCTGGCACACTGGCTTTGCACAACTGTTCGAGGTTAGAGGGCGTGGTGTAAATGGGAATTTGGATTTAGGAGGAAGGCATGCTTAGGTAGTCTGTGTAATTGTGCAGTCACTGTGCTAGCGTGTTGTAGTGGTTAGCGCATCTGCCTATTGAGCAGGAGATCCAGGTTCTAATTCTGACCTTCGTGCGAATTTTCATTCATCGCTTCAGTCTGCATAGAAACATCATTATTCGAAGTTTTGGTTTGTTTTTTTATGAAGTTACAAAACGCCTTAACGAACTTATAACACTGTGAACTTGTAACCTTGGACGACAAACGACTGCATGATAAGTGTCTCTTCGGGAGCTATGGAGTTAGGAATCTATCAGGAAGTTGTTAGCGGGGAGGGGGGGGGGGGGGGGGGGGAAGGGGGCGGCTTGAATTAATGGCATTTAAAGCAAACTCTGTCTAGATCTCAATAAAACTTTGAGAAACTTGAGCTTCGTTCTTCCCATGGTTTCAGAAATTTGCCCCACATACTGATAGGCCTTCTCTGATGCTTTTCTTCTTCGGACTGAAAACAGAGACGACGACAACAACCCGACCAACTCTCTGGCACCACTGAAAGTTAGTTCGAAGATCGCTAGCGACAACTGCTGGGCGCCAGGTGGTTGCTTTAAGGAGCGCGAACGTCTGGAAAGGAAATTCCCTGGCGGCGCGATCGATAGGCGGCCTTTTCCCAGCCGGCTGCCCGCCACTCGCTTTCATCGGCCTCTCTGTGAGCGCCGCTGACCGTCCGTTCCTCAGTCTGTCACCACAGCCGCGCCACCCCTGCGACAGCCGTCAGCCTCCCCCCCCCCTCAATTCTCGCCTATCCCAACACCCCTGGCATGTCGCCTAATACACAAGCTAATTTTCCGGCACTAATTTAGCCCGGCGCGTCCCCGTGCATTTATACGCCGTTTCGCAAGGAATTTGTCGCGGTGCTAGAATACGTGTTGCTATGCTCGTCTTTCAGTAAGCTCATCTGAGTGAACATGAAACTTCCTCGCAGATAACGTAGCACAAAACCTCAATCGCAGGGGTAAGCGCCTCACTTTTGCGTCTCGCCCATTCCATATTGGACGTTCAATAAGTAGTGCAACTTCACTTCAAAAAATGCGGAATTTGTTGAGGGATATCGTGGAACTTTCCCGCAATAGCTTCTATAGTTTCACGAAGTTCGGATAGGTGGCGGCGCAATACGTAGCCTTTAAAATGGCGTCTATAACAGAAGTGCAGTTCCAAGCAGAGAACTGTCATTAAGTTTCTTTTGGTGGAAAACCGGAGCATTGGAAACATTCATCGGCGCTTGCAGAACGTCTACGGAGACCTAGCAGCGACGAAAAGCACGGTGAGTCGTTGAGCGACGCGACTGTCATCATGACAACAAGGTCGCGTAAAACTGACCAACCTCTCGCGTGGCAGCCGGCCGCTCACAGCTGTGACTACTGCAGTGTTGGGTAATTCAAGCCGCCCCCCCCCCCCCCCTCACTAACAACTTCCTGATAGATTCCTAACTCCATAGCTCCCGAGGAGATACTTATCTTGCAGTCGTTTGTCGTCCAAGGTTACAGGTTCACAGTGTTATAAGTTCGTTAAGGCGTTTTTTAACTGAATAAAAAAAACAAACCAAAACTTCGAATACTGATGTGTATATGCAGACTGAAGCATTCGAGAGGATACACGGATTACAACCAAACATCTCAGTGCACAACTGGACGTCTCTGTTGGTTGTGCTGACACACTCGTCAGCCGGGTCTGTGGCCGAGCGGTTCTAGCGCTTCAGTCCGGAACCCCGCGACTGCTACGGTCGCAGGTTCGAATCCTGCCTCGGGCATGGATGTGTGTGATGTCCTTCGGTTAGGTTAGTACTTCTAAGTTCTAGGGGACTGATGACCTCAGATTTTAAGTCCTATAGTGCTCAGAGCCATTTGAACTATTTGACACTCTTCCATCAGTTTATTCAAAGATGTGCTTCCGCTGGGTTCCTCCCCGCCTAACAGAAGGCCACAAAGAGCAACGAAGATCCATCTGTGCGTAGTTGTCTGCGCATTAGGAAGCTCATCGTGACAAATTTATGTCAAACATCGTAACAGCCGGTGAAACATGGGTTCATCACTTTGAACCGGAAACAAAACGGCAATCCATGGAGTGGCAGCACAGTATCTCTTGTTCTCCAAGGAAAAAGTTCAAGCAGACCCTCAGCCGGTAAAGACATGCCGACGGTCTTCTGGGACCCTAAAGGTGTTATTCTGTTTGATGTCCTCATTCATGGCGCAACGATAAACTCTGAAGTTTATTGTGCTTTCCTCAGGAACCTGAAGAAACGACTTCAGCGTGTTCGTCACCACAAAGTTCAAACGAACTTCTCCTTCTTCACGATAACGCAAGGCTTTACACAAGTCTACGCATGCGAGAGGAGGTCACAAAGCTTCATTGGACTCTTTGTTCTTGCTCATGCGGCCCACAGCGCGGGTCTCGAACCTTCCGACTTCTGTGTGGCGCAGAGAAGGATGAAATCAGCTGGAAGCAGAACGTGGATGTTCGGGAAGTTACTGATGCAGCAAGACGTTGGCTCCGACGTAGACCAGTAGAGCGCTGCCACGCGGGCATACAAGCCCTCCCACTAAGGCGGCGTAAAGCCGTCGCATTCAACGCAGATTATGTTGAAAAATAGGGTTTTGAAACCGAAACTATTGGGAATGGTACTGTGCATTTGAATACTGAATAAAATCAGCCTGTCTTCATAAAGTGGTGCATTATATATTAAACGCCCCTCGTAGAAAAACCTATATATTCGGAGTAACTACAGCTGTCGATTTTTAACCTAATGGCTTTGTGACCATGGTGGTCCAGCGGGTAGACAATTAGACTCTGGCCCGCCCCGAGTTCAGTCCCCGATAGGGCGGCGATTCTTGAACGTCTCACTTCCGCTCCGTCCGCCATCAAAAGAGTACCACGGATCTTTCACGCGGCTGACGCGCAGGTCTCGCCACCCGTCCCCTCCTACTCCCCCGGCGAAGAAAGGCCGTACTCCAGAGAGAGTTAGACCACTAGCCTGGTCACGGACTTCTGCTGCAGACTTTCCCTGGCTTTTAGTTGCTTTCTTTCTTTATTCGTATCAGAGGTACACTAAAATGAACACACATACAATACATACAAAGAAAACTATACAGTTTTCACCCAGAATTGGGCAACTTTGATAGCATTGGGTGCTGCAGACGTTAAGTCCTTCATGCTACAGCTGGTTGGGCATAAGTTACATTTGAAGAAATGCCGGGTTGTCTGCAATTCACCACATTCGCACAGTGTTGTGTTGGCATTTGGCAGTTGGAAGTTCCATTTAAGGAGATTGTCCCTCGATCTTGCGACTTCTGTCCGTAGTCCGTTCAAGGACTTCCAGGTGACCCACTTCTCCATGTGTCCAGGCGGCAGGGATTCTTGTGGTGTCACCCAGTTTGACAGGTGTTGGCATCTTTCTTTACTCTAGGTGAGTCGGGTAGCCGCAGCTGATCCATCTAAGGGCTGTGAAGTTGTTAGGAAACTCTTCCTGGACTGCAGTCTTGGCGTGGCAGGTTGATGTCCAAAGAGTGGATGTGAGGTCACTGCGTTTGATTTATGCCTCTTGATGTTAGCGGCGACCGCTCTTCTGATGTCACATGGAGCAATCCCAGCGAGACATTGAACTTTGTCTTGTAATAATCCTACAGCTGTCATTTAAGGCTACATCGACCTGCTTTGCGTGTACTGAATTGTATCACACTAGGCTAGCGTACTCTCCTGCAGAATAGCATAAGGCAAGAGCTTTAGTTGCTGTGTTTGCTTTGTACCACCCAGAATGTACACATGTGATATTTCTGGCTTTAGAAACTATGATATCTAGCTTCAAGACTGTTTCCTTAGAGCAGAAGAGATTGCAGCATTATGTACCGGTTGGTTATAACTAAACTTTCGCTATTTGACACGTTATAACAAGGAAGCTTAATTAATATACGAGTACCGCACTTGGTAGCATCAATGTCGAGGACATTGGGAAGATGATTCAGAATCAGTTCAATTGAAACGCTTTTAATGACCTACTACGGTGCATCGTACCATTACATATCGGTACCATTACTGCTACAAAAGGGGCTCAGTATAGCGCCCATCAGTGTTTAGAAGAGTCTGAAAGCTCAGGATTGCATTCTGCACAGCAGAACGAAGCATGTCTGTAAGTATGCTGGCTACCTCTCTTGATATGCTGCGCTTCAGATCAGCACATGCGTGAATGTTCCCGTAATAAACCCTGTCCTTCGGGTAGCCCCACAACCAGAAATCACAGAGAGTGAGATCGGGTGATCGTGCCGGCCAAGAATTTGGAAACGATCTGCTGATAATGCGATCGTTTCAAAAGGTGCTTCGGATGAAGCAAGTTAACTTCACGGGCGATGTGCGGTGGGCCCCATCTTGCACGAAAGCTCTCGAATTCAGTGCGTCTCTCTCCTGTAGGGCGGGAATGACATGCTGGCCGAGCATATCGCAGTAACGCTGGCCAGTCACACTGCAAGTGTGAGTTGGACGACAACCTGTTCAAAAAAGAATGGGCCAATGATGAACGTAGCCGTGAAGCCACACCACATGGTGACAAGTTGACCATACTGTGAACTTCCTGCACAGTGACTTGAGGTGAAGATCCCCACACTCGGCAATTCTGTGTGTTCACTTCACCCATCAGAGAAAAACGAGCGTCTTCTGCCCATAGGATGGTCTAGGGCCAGATCTCCACAACTTAAGTCGTTTCGAGAAAATGGAGAGCGAAGTCAACACGTCGTTGTACATCCTGTGGTGCAAGCTGCTGTACGATACGGATCTTGTACGGATACCATTTGAGAATGGTTGGAATCACCTTCCGTACAGTGGACCACGGGATGTTCAACTGCCGTGTACAGCACACGTACTGCCTGACGATCGGGAATTGCGCGCAGCGTTGTCTGCCATGACAACAGCGATTTCATCAACCGCCTTTGGTGCAACCAGTCGTCGGCCTCTTTCCGGGGCGACACCCAGTTATCCAGTTGATTCGAACTTCATCATGCCGTGTACAGCAGGTGGAGAAAGAGAGCCCTTCCGTAATCCTTTCAGCCGGCGATATTCTTTAAGTGCAGCTGCAGCATTACTGTTGCTTCGATAATAGAGCTTCACAATAGTACCCTGCTGTTTTGTCCAAGGTCATGTTGACACGTCAGCAAGTGTGCTGCGACTGGTCAGATGTGTGAGACTATGAATGGCGATGACTGATCATGGCACCTGGTGGCCATATATGGAACTGGACGGTGGCACTGTGATGCATGGAAATCATGCTCTGAACATTAATGCTACCAAGTTAGGTACTCGTACGGTATTTAGTTTCCATCTTTTAATGTGTTAAATAGGGAAAGTTTATTTATAACCACATGGTATATGACCTAAAGAGTGGTATTAGGTACCATTAGCAGATTGTACACTTTCCAGCGAAAAAACTTCCGTAATTGTCATCTTCAGTGTGACTGGCTGCTGTGTTAGGAGGCTGCAAGCCAGAACGCTAACTTTCTATCATTAAAATTGTAGTAACTACACATTCAATCTCCTTAGCATCCAAATGTAGGTACATATGATATTGCAGTGTCTGTGTTAAAGAATACGATGCAAAGTTCCTTCGGACATTTATGGATATATTTATCCGACGACACTGGGCGGGGAAATCTCAATTAAAATGTCTTCCATGTACGGAAGTACACATAATGGATGTACGAGATACATGGTTGATGACATATGGAAGTTTGGGTCTGGCCATGTGTCGGATACTCTAATAAGGCGACCCCTCGCGATAAGTGGGAATTGGGGTCCGGCAAAGAGCTTCATTGTCGTCATCTCATTATACAGCTGATGGTTGTCCATATTCGCAACTGCTAATACATTTCATGTATTCAAATATAGGTGTCTCCAAAAAACAATTTATCGTCCACTTATTTGGAAAATGATAACAACAAGCAAAGCAGACGAACCTCTTAGGGATCGTTGGAGCTCGCCTCTAATGAGCGCCCTAGCGATGTGGTTCGCGCTGCCTATCAGACAGGAGCGGGCAGTCATGGGGCACAGACGCCCTGTCTGGTGCGGTCGGTCTTATCACCGTTCGACATAGAAATGCCTAGATTGGTTTAGGAATCAGTAAAGAATAGTAGCCAGTTATTTCTGTTGAGGCAGGAAGGTGTTAATTTGTTAATAACATGTGACTTGTTAGTAGACAGTGAATAAAGTTTGTAGCGTACAGTTTCTCGTTTTCTGTTGAAATAAATACGAGTGGCATCCCTAAATAGTGAACGAACGAGTAATTTCCGTAATAGTAGTTCATAGCTAAGAGTTCATTACGGTCTCAAGACAATCGGACGCATTAAAGGTGCAACAAACGCAAGTGGTACTGGAGATTACTCGGAAACCCAATGCGTCAGCTACACGCCTCGAAGTGTTCCTCTCAAGCCATGCGGCACAGGTGGAAAACTACTGGATGCCGGCTCAAGCGATGTTATGGCCCATATTAGATTGTAAAAGATCATTGTCAAATATCTTTTATAAAAGAATACTGAGGTACTTCTGTAATATCTTCTATTATAGTTAGGGTCTGGTCGTAGCTTTTACAAAAGATTTGCCTGAAAACTTTGACAGTGTAATACCTGCTTCAACAGCCAATATCATGTTCTCCAGAGGCGGCCATCTGTCGGTCCAGATCGGCATGAAACACAAAATTCCTGCCCTATTAAAGCTTGACTCGGTAGCAATTCATTATATCCATTGTGGACGACGAATTGCAACTGAGATTTAAATTGGCGACTTACGTGGGTATAATATGCAACAAGTCGCTTTAATTTTGATTCAATTTATTGTACCATTAACTAGTTTTTTAGCCTTTGCTGGCTCATCATCAGATGGAGCTGTTGCAGGAATATTATCTGGACAATGTGCAGCTAGACGCAGGCTTACGGTGATTGCATTGCCCTGTGGTATCAATCACAAATTCATCGTGATAACGTAATTGTTAGTACAGGGTGGACAGAATAAATCTGACCTGGAAAATATTTCATTCACCTTAAAATAGGCAGTCCAATTCAACATCGTTTCCACCTGAGGCAGATGATGTAAGTTAGGTTGCTTATCTTAACATTGCATGTAGATTTGGAAAACTACCATAGGTGTTAGGTGATAAGCGAAGAGAACGGTAGTTTTCCTAGTAGTCTTGGTCAATGAAGATCGTAACTGCGTTAGCTGTACGTTAGGTGTGTTGCATATCTATCGTGCATTACATCATTTCCGATCCCTTTGTTTGCGTATGCCATCAATGTCTTACTAAATTCCCCTACAAACCGGCAGCGGTGAATTATCTAGAAGCTGACAGAAGGATTTATAAATGGCTGCGTAACTTACGGAACATTTTTGTTTTATGTAGGTATCCTCCTGTCTGTTGCTTAAAAACAAGCATTATTTAGAGCAAAATTAAAGTTATCAATGTTCAATTAAAGGTGTATTGGAAAGTTGTGGGTTCGTAAGGCGAAACAGAGGGATTTTGAAGTTAAAACAATAAACGATGCAGGTTTATCATATAGTGCTAGAAAATGCAGTTTCCTCAGAAAAAGGTAAAATTCAAAAACCTACAAAATAAACACTTGAAACATCGCTTAAATACTTCGTCGAGCTTACGTAAGACATGTTTCTGTTATTTCTTGTCCGCAGCTCGTGGTCGTGCGGTAGCGTTCTCGCTTCCCGCGCCTGGGTTCCCGGGTTCGATTCCCGGCGGTGTCAGGGATTTTCTCTGCCTCGTGATGACTGGGTGTTGTGTGATGTCCTTAAGTTATTTAGGTTTAAGTAGTTCTAAGTTCTAGGGATCTGATGACCATAGATGTTAAGTCCCATAGTGCTCAGAGCCATTTGAACCATATGTTATTTCTTAATAACCTTCGTACTTATCAACAATAACAAAAGTCTCTAACCTTTGATCATGATGAAGAACATTCTGTTGAGTACAAAATAGCAGCAAGTATGTAGACTGTTCATGTTTGTGCATGTAAACTGTACTTGCACCAAAAATAATTGCTTTGGTCACATAAAAGCGTAGAAGTTATGTGGTCAACTAATTTTTATTGCTTATAAAATGCGATTTATATTTCGTAAGGCTGTAACGTGCACAGTAGACTAACACTGAACGTGCAAAACAGCCATCCAAACAAAAATCATAGAGAAGTCGACAGCTCTCTGTTTCGTCCTCACACATTCATTTACGTTTCGTTTCCTACCAATGCTACCGGTAATCGTACCATTTACTACGTCATTTATGTACTGTACCAAAACTACGGTTCGATAGTTTTGGTACAGTACATAAATGGCGTAGTAAATGGTACGTAGCGTAGTTACATGAAATATTTTCCGGGCCCGTTTTATTTTGCTGTGGTACACCTCATTCCAGTTCGACGTTTCTTGCGCGCCGCGTTCATGATGATCACGAACGCATCAGTGTGCTGTCCATGTATGCTGTGTAACACGTACTGCCTAATTAGGATAGGTGGTGGTACACGTAGTGAGGGAGCACTTGCTTTGGTGAGCGTTTCCTGATACTAAAGTGAGGAGTTTGTGTGCTGGTGGGTGGTGCGGCTCTTGCGAATTGGGCCGTTTCCGTTCGCTGGCTGGGGGGTCCCGGTGGCACTCAAACAGATTGGGGCCCCCGCTTACTGCTTGCTTCAGATCTGCAGCCGCAGCAAGGCTCCCGCTCCTCTTATCGGCCGCGATCCACACACGGCTGCCCGAAGCCGCGTCGGACCTTCGCACGTATCTCCCGTTACCTCTCACCTTCACTTTCAATCGCTTGCCTACACCTGTACTCTTCACATACATCTATATCTACATACACCGACCAACCAAAACATTATGTCCACTGCCCACCGCAGCATTCAGTGCCGCCTAGTGGCGTTTGCAGACACGTCACGCTGTATGGAAAATACATAAGCGGAGCGGAAATGATTGGGACTTAGAGTAAAGGTAAGCAGGGAATGAAAAATATCCAAAGAAAGTAAAAATGCATTTACAATGCCGGAAAAAATCACCCTCAAGGACAAGGTCGTTTTTATTGACATAGGAGGTGACAGGTAGTTCATCGTTGTAGGAGTATATGGTAACAAATTCAGACCAAATGAAACACACGTGTCACAATAGAGAGTGTCCAAATAGTCGCATCAGTACATAGTTTACCCTCCCTGGCGGCAACACAGACGTGTGTTCTCGCATGAAAGGATTATAAAGGTGCAAGTGGCATCCTGCGTTAGGTCGTCCCAAGTACCTTGTACCTTTCATTGCAAATGGGCAATGTTTTTCAATACCCTAGAGAACGAGTAGGTTCCCGCGTCATGTACCATACGTATTCTGTTGGCGAGATACGTGGTGATCTTGCTGGCCAGGCCTGCTGTGCACCACGAAGAGCACGTTACGTCGCACCTGCCCTATGTGGATGAGCACTGTCCCGCTGAAAAAGCACATCACCTTCCTGTCAAAGAAATGACAGTATCAGGGGAATAGCACCTTGTGCAACGTAGCAGGCATTGGCTACTTTACCCTGCAGAACAATCAAATGTGACCGCGAGTTGTAACTGATGCGCCTCTCCCCCCCCCCCCCCCCTTCCTCTGCTCATCGCCATGAAGCCTGGGATGTAACCTGTGCATCTTGGACGAATGTATTCTGGAATAGGCAGAACACCGGATCTATGACATACAACTGTATGTCCATCTGTTACATACAGACTATAACTACTCTTAATTACTGAAGAACACAAAAAAATCGCCACTCAACTCTTCCCCAACACCAGAGTTGCCACGCTTTGTTGTGTCATGGTGTCAGATGTATTCTGGCCAGAGACACATGATTTTAATCCTGTGCAAGCAGAAGGTTCGCAGTGGTCCCTGAGGGCAGAACAGCTGCAACATGTGCCCGGATTTCGTCTACGTCCCCGGATAATGTTCGGTACACCACCGCTGCTCACACAATACATCAGTCTGGACGTCCTTCTGTACTAGCCGAACGTCCAGAACGTGGTCTACAGAGCTGGCCATGTTCCGCAGGCCAATGTTTAATGCAGCGAAACACTGCTGATACATTGTGCCCAACAAAGCAGCAATCCGTCGATACGTCCATCCAACTTCCCGCAGGCCCGCAGTGCGACCCTGTTCAAATGGTTGAAGCTATTCAGCTGGAGTATGTACTAGTCGGTGGGGCCTGTTTGTACTCTAGAATGAATGTTGGAAACACTTCATCTCTGAACTCAGCACAGTTACTGCCTGCAGAGTCAAAACGGAGGGTGCACACACAGTGATTGGTTTGCCACAATCATGGGCGATCAGACGTCGCTAAGGAAACGTAACACTGTAACCAGTCAGTAAGCACATACTGCAAGTTTCAACTGATTCCGATCATGCTCAATGGGATTCAAATCATTCGATCGATGCCTGACTTCGGCATGAAGTTGTTCACGAGGCGGGGGCAGTGTGCTCGTCTATTGTCGTATTGAAAGACGAACCTAAGGCCGAAACGTTGGTTGTATGATAGGACAATGGGTTAGAGCCTCCTGTTCCGATACTGTACAGCCCTCAAGTTACCCTAGGTAACAAAGAGAGGCATCCCATGATACCAGCCCAAAACGTGGTTGACCCACCTCCTTGCTGAACTTGTGGGATTGATACCTTGCCACCCTAACTGTCTTCTGCTAAGATCATCAGACGTGTCTTGTACCCCTTAGTGAAGGGAACCTGACGACACTGATCCAGGTTCCATCCCAAATTTTCCCTTGCTCAACGTCTTCGCGTACCATGGTGTTCGACGGTAAATGTTGGGCTCTCGGTAGCCGTTTCAGAAACGAGTTAAACATGTGATTACATGCGTCTGGGTCGACACATTGCTCCCAGTTGCCTCTAAAGCAGTAGCTCACAGATATGCTGAATTCATCGTGGCGTATCTACGAGCCATAATTTGTAGGTAACGGTCATGAGCTGGTGATTTTAACCGCATGATACCACTGTGAGGCAGTTCTTCATTGTTTTGGGT